>NW_004949139.1:2091795-2098762 GCF_000317375.1 Microtus ochrogaster
ATTGGAATACACAAATTTCCACTACCACAAGGGCAAAATGAAGTCCAATAAGGGACTTATGAATGTTATGAATACTGGCTGTACTTCCAGAGGTCCCATGTTAGGTTCCCAGCACCCATATGGCAGCTCACGATCACCTGTAACTCTACTTCCAAGTGTCCTCTTCTGGCTTCTGGGAGCACATGCATGCAGATATACAGGCAAGCAAGACATCCATCCATATAATAATAAATATTTAAAAAAAATAGAGGCCCAATAAGCTCATGTGATAACATATGCTATAGTAGTTTTAGCTACATGACTAGAAAGTTCTCAAGCCTAGGACTTTGCAACCATGTTTCAAGAAACATTGAAAGAATCATGGACAAAATACAGCTAAAAGGAAAATTGAGATTCCTTTTCGAAAAGAAAAAGCTGAACAGTTCAATACAGAATAGGTATGGAAAAATGAACACAACAAACAAGGTAAAAACTAATAGAAAATGGCAGTTTCAGCAAGACAAATGAAAAGACCAACTAATAATAATGTGCATCTTCTAGATAGCAATTTTTATGTGTGTTTGTTTTGTCTGCATGTACACCTGTGTGAGGATGTTGGATTCCTCTGGAACTGGACTTACAGATGGTTGTGAGCTGCATGTGGGTAATGGGAAATGAACCCTGGTCCCCTGGAAGGACAGTCAGTGCTCTTAATCGCTGAGCCATCTCTCCAGGGCCCCCCATAGCAATTTTAATTTTACTTATTAATTATATGGTAACATAAACACAAAGTTATGTAACAGAAATTTTCATTGAGGGCAATTTGCTATTAATCCAAAAAATGCCAACTAATGATGGTAGTGGAAAGTGAGGTATATATACATATATATATACATACACACATATATATGGCAAATGCAAATCACACCTTTGTGTCTATACACACATACATTGAAATATTATTTAAAGCCATTATTTTGAAATTAAATCTATACACATGGACCAAAACAAAATAAGCTGTTAAAATAAAATTAAAAAAAAAACCCACATTTCAAAACTTTAGGAAATGGTTATTATCTTACTATGTACAGTAATTTTCAGATCATCCTCTCAAATCCTGGTGGCAGCCCAAGACAACAATGTATAACAATGACATTTCAGCCTTGGTCTAAGCTAACCCATGGGTGGTCTTCCCCTTGAGATCCTCCTACTCGACTCTCACTTTTCCTTAATAAATCTGCATTTGCTCTGCTACAAAAACACATACATTTTGCTACCATGTATGCGAGCCTGGCTTTAACCCTCAGTAGTATAAACAGCCCAAGTTAGGCACAACTAAATATGCCACTAATATTCCTAGATGCCTGTACAAATGAATGTGTGTAAGCATAGTTGAGTATGGTGATGCACACCTTTAATCTAAGCATTTGGGAGGCAGAGGCAGGTAAATCTCTGTGAGTTCAAGGCCAGCCTACTCAACAGAGCAAGTTCTAGGTCATCCAGATTTACATAGTAAGACTCTGCCTCAAAAACAAGAAAGAATAAAAAAGGTTAATAGTTCAAACAAGTATAAAAGAAGTCTCTATTAAGGAGATGGCAAAGGAAAAACCATACCACAAAAGAAAACAAAAACCAGGCAGTGGAAGCAGCGATTATGAAAGTTAAGTAGTTGCAACTAAATAAGAGAACTAGGCAAAGGAAGAAAATATGTATGCTTAAACCACATTTTACTGTACATTTAGAAATAACCACCTTTAGAACCCCTGCCCAAGTTACTGAAAATAGTAAGAATTTTAAATGTACTAAAATAGTAAGTATTTTAAATGTACTAAAAAATAGCTATTAATAGGAGGAAGAGGGCTGAAAGATAAAAAACTGAAAGGTATGCACAAACCTTGTACAACAGAAAATTTCTGTTAATAAGCACAGCATGGATTCTCTATGCTCTGTCTCACCATGAGGCTTAACTAGTGAATAATTCCACATCCAAAGCATTCATATAAAGTTAAGAGACAGGGATTTAATAGTTACCACTACACTAAGAATTCTCACATTTTAAACTAAAACTTCCAGCTAAAACATGACTTCCAGCTAAAACAGGGGGAACAAACTTTTATGTGGAAAAGTTAATTTTCCTATAACTCAAAATCTACATTTTGTGAACTTAATATAAATGCACCAACATTTTAGGACCTGGTAAAACTTAACTGCTGAAAATGCTTTAATAATTTTATTTGTAAAAATGAAAATCTAAGTTTCTTATTTACAAGCATATAGTCGAAAAGATTCATAAGATAAAGTTGTATTACTTCTTAAAATTTATACAAACACTTTCTTACCTGTTCCAAATCCTGTACCAAGTCCAGTTCCCAGAGTCCCAGGTGCAGGCTTACTTCCAAAAATACTATTCCCACTGTTATTTGTGCCAAAACCTAAGGAGGAAAAAGAATGAGTAGATTATAGTTTTAAAACAATTCTCAATTTTCTCTAAAAGGGAATATTAACAAAAAGACAACTGATCTTAGGTTTTATATCCTTAAATTATTAATACTAATACTTATGAATTGCAAATTAACAATTACTATAACTTGTTTAAAAATTTACAGTTGCAAACAAGTCTTTATATTTACTTAACTGCTTGGAATAGGGTAATATCCAATAGCAAAGCAAAGTACACATCTTCATGTTTGAACTTTGTCAGGCTGAGTCAGCACATGGTTCAGGCTTACAAACACAAAACTTTATTCCCTCAAACTTTCACTAAAAAAATGAAACTGTCAACAAAGTTTACTGAATCTAAAGGAATAGAAAACCCTAAAAATCTCTATAGCAACACAAAAAAACCCTGTCTAGAACCTTCCCCTTATGCGTCCCAAATCTCGATAGCAACTTTTGTTTTAAACCAATAACGGATCTGACACAGACAGTAATGTGTGGTGGGTTATGTGAGGTTCTTTTACAATGTCACACTCAGTTAATTCATACAAACAAAAAAGGCTCAACTAGCTACTTTTGGGGATAGGAGAGCTTTTTAATGAAGGTTTCATAGAATTCAAGCCAGCTGCCAAATAGCTAGGCACTAATAGGGGCTTTTATTATCTCTCTACTTTCAAGTGTTGGGGTCACAGGTATGCTCCACCACTACTGTCTCTACACTATAAAGAAAAAAGTGACCGGGGCTGGAGAGATGGCTCAGTGGTTAAAGCCAATGACTTCTCACTCTTCCAGAGGACCTGGGTTCAATTCCCAGTACCCACATGGTGGCTCACAACTGTAACTCCAAGATCTGATATTCTCACAGACATACTTTCAGACAAAACACCAATGTACATAAAAGTAAATAAATTAAAAAAAAAAAAAACCTATAACCTATGAACAGCCTATCTGGAGTGCAACAATTTGTTCCTTTGTTACTCTCCTTCACTCTAACTTGCAATTTGAGAAAATCTTGTTAACTCCCCTTTGAAAATCTACAAGTATAAAGTTATCAATATTCTATTACTATTTCCTTTTCATTGTTAAGGTAACAAAATTCTAGAATTCCTTTTGAAAACAAATCATGAATACATCATTAATCTCTAATGCTAAGAAATAATCATAGGACGGAAAATTCTTGGGGTTTATTTTTGTTTTGTTTTTCTGAGACAGGGTTTCTCCATGAAGCCCTGGTTGTCCTGGAATTCATGGGCTGGCTTTGAACTCATAGGGATTCTCTTGCTTTTGCCCTACCCAGTTCCTGGATTAAAGGGATTAAAGATCTATGACATCACCATGGGGAACAATCTTGGTCTTAAGACAAATGCACTTAAAAACTATCTTGAAAGTTCAATGTGAGGGCTTGTGTTATCAGTTTGCAATTGAAGGTCTTGGAAAGCTGAAGCCATTCATTAGACAGCAAGACTGAAGAAGGAAGGAAGGAAAAAAAGGTAAAGTTAGTTAGCAGTGTCACTAAGGGGACTGTAAATGTCAGGATCGAGCCAGTTATTACCAATAAAAAAAGGCCATAAAGCCAAAAGAGATAAAGACTGAAACCAAGCCTATCTGGGTCATTTTAAAATCTAAGCATGTATTCTGACTCAATCACAGCAAGTGAGTCACGTGTTTAAAAGTTTTCTCTTAGCCGGGGGGTGGGGGGGGGGTGGGGGGGGGATAGGAGGGAGTGGTGGCGCACGCCTTTAATCCCAGCACCTGGGAGGCAGAGGCAGGTGGATCTCTGTGAGTTCGAGACCAGCCTGATCTACAGAGCTAGTTCCAGGACAGGCTCTAAAACTACAGAGAAACCATGTCTCAAAGGAAAACAAAAGTTTTTTTTTTTAATTGCTTTATATAACACACATACATATACACATACACAGTTTTGTTGACTCAAACACAACCAACTTTCCTTTCAAAAAAATGAAAAGAAAGTACTTAAAGATGCTCCTTTTCTTTAACTCAAATTTAAGGAAAAGGATCACAGTCTTGTACCAGAAAACAAGCTATTTAGGGCCAACCTCAAACCCACAGGAGAGATCTAAGTGCCAACTTTACACTGTTTATACCACACATTTCCTCTATTCTTGCTGACTCTGTTACTTCAAAACAATTCTACAAAATAAAGATAATCCAAATTCAACATATAGCTAGCTAGTAAGGCAAGCCAGGTAAAGATGAGAACGTTCACAATGAAGTCAGTGAGCATGAGTATAAATACAATCTTACGACCAAAAAAACCTACCAAGGATTCAGGTGTGGTGGCACACATCTTTAATCCTAGGACTTTGGAAAGAAAAAAAGTCCTAGGATTTTTTTTTTTTTTTTTTTGAGGCCAGCCTGGTTTAGCGTACAGTCTATACAACAAACCAAGCAGGTCGGCATAATAATTCTGTCTTTGACAGGCAGTGGGGGTGCCCACCTTTAATTCCAAATTTAGAAGGCCAGGGTAGGGGTATCTCTTTGAGTTCCAGGCCAGCCTGGTCTACAGAGCTAGTTCTAGGACAGACAGGACGACACAGAGAAACCCTGTCTTTAAAACAAACAAACAAACAAACAACAAAAACAAAACAAAAAGAGTGTCTTGAAACAAAAATACTGCAAAATATCAGCAATCTGTACAATAACCAAAAAAAAAAAAAAGACCACAAAAGAAAACATTTAGTTCTGAACATGACCTATATCACAAATAAAGCTTTTTATTAAATAAATGTATTATCAAAGAAAGTGAAAATTGGCCCTTAGGAGAAGAATCTTAATTGTGGATGGTCTTCCAAAGGGACATTTAAAAAGAGATACACAGGGCTGGAGAGATGGCTCAGCCGTTAAAAAGGCTAGGCTCACAACCATAAAAAGAGATACACAGGACTGAGTCCAGAGCAGGGCTGAGAAAACAAGCTCCACGGAAGTGGGAGCAGAGCAGGACTGAGGCAGCCAAGAGGCCAGAGCAGACCTAAGACACAGAACTCCACAGGAGCAGGTACAGAAGAGCAACAGCTGAGTGAGTGGACCAGAGCCAGAGACCGCTGCGGGTCCGGGCATGAATCTGGGACCTCTGAGGGAGTAGGCCTGAGCCAGGACCTCTTAAGAAAATGCTGAACATCCTTAGTCAGCAGAGAAATGCAAATCAAAACAACTCTGAGATTCCATCTTACACCTGTAAGTAAGAATGGCCCAAGATCAAAAACACTGATGACAACATATGCTGGAGAGGTTGTGGGGTAAATAAAGGGAACACTCCTGCATTGCTGGTAAGAGTGCCTACTGAAATAGCCCCTTTGGATATCAGTATGGCAACTTCTCAGAAAATTAGGACCCTCAAGACCCAGCAATACCACTTTTGGGTATATATCCTAAGAATACTCAATGGTGCCACAAGGACATGTGCTCAACTGTGTTCATAACAGCATTGTTTGTCATAGCCAGAAAGAACCTAGGAACAACCTAAATGCCCCTTGACCAAAGAATGGATTGAAAAAATGTGGAACATTTACACAATGGAGTTCTACATAGCAGAAAAATGACAGCTTGAATTTTAGCCAGATGAATGGAGCTAGAAAACATCATTTTGAGTGAGGTAACCCAGACCCAGAAAGACAATTAACACATATACTCACTCATAAGTGTTTTTTAAACATAAAGCAAAGAAAACTAGTCCACAAATCAGAATCCCAGAGAACCTAGACAACAATGAGGACCCTAAGAGAGACATACATAGATCTAATCTACATAGAAGTAGATTAGAAAAAAAAAAGTAGAAAAAGACAAGATCTCCTGAGTAAATTGGGAGCACGGGGACCTTCGGGAAGGGTTGAACAGGAGGGGAGAGGTAGATAGAGGAGCAGAGAAAAATGTAGAGCTCAATAAAAATCAATAAAAAAAAAAAAACAGATACACAGACTCCAACCCGTACTAAATGTATCTCAGCTGAGCTTGGTGGTATGCACCTGTAGTCTTAACTACCTGGGAGGCTGACGCAAGAGGACTCAGTGGGCAACATGGCAAGAACTCACCTCAACAGGGCATTAAGGAACACATCGTTGAAAAAAAATTTGGTCCACAACTGGCTGTGGTGGCACACGCCTCTAATCCCAATACTCAGGAGGCAGAGAAGGTGGACTTTTAATTGAAGCCAACCTAGTCTATATAGCCATGATTACACAAAGAACTTGTCTCTAAAATGCAAAAAGAAGCTGGGAGGTGGTGGCGCACACCTTTAATCCCAGCACTAGGGAGGCAGAAGCAGCCAGATCTCAGTGACTTCGAGGCCAACCTGGTCTACAAGACCTACTTTCAGGACAGGATCCAAAGCTACAGAGAAACCAGGTCTTGGAAAAAAGAAAAAAAGAGAAAGAGACATAAGGTCTTCATAGCTCCTTGGAAAAGGGGGCAGCGATAATGATCTTTTTAAAAAAAGGAGGGAAGCCGGGCAGTGGTGGCACACGCCTTTAATTCCAGCACTAGGGAGGCAGAGGCAGGCGGATCTCTGTGAGTTTGAGACCAGCCTGGTTTACAA
>NW_004949139.1:2098862-2118828 GCF_000317375.1 Microtus ochrogaster
AACAAACGAATAAATAAATAAATAAATAAATAAATTAAAAAATAAAAAAATAATAAAAAAGGGAGGGAAGGTCACAGAGAAACACTGACGTATTTTTACCCCATTGGTTTTAAGGACAGAAAACAAATACAGAAGCCACACTCTAACCAGGTCCACTACCTCAAAGCTGTTCTTTCAAAAGGAATTGTGTGGAATTACAGTTAATACTAGCAACGAGTGAACAACCTGAGTAAAAAGAGTTACAAAAATCAAGTATCTGAGTCTAAAAACAAGGCACACACATCTTACATGAATTCTTCAGTTTACACTTTTGTGAATACATTAACCTTTTGATGTGTGCTTAAAATAGTCTTTTCTTAGTAGATTACATGAACATATAAAACTCACTGAATTTGGTAGAGAGCTTGTCTAGACTACAAGGCCCTGTATTCTATCTAGCCAAATGAAAAACAAAGAAAAACAGAAAGACACAAGAGTTCTCTGAAGAAAGTTCTAACTACCAGACCACTGCCAATTGCAGCATTTTGCACACAACTTCCCAGAAGAATCAAGCAGTACTTTATGAGGACTATAGCAAGCAAAATGTTCAACAAATATCTGAACTTGTCATTAAAATTAACTTTGTACACCTTAAACTATGCTGAATGCCTGAAAATATAATCATGTATGGATAAAGCTAAAACATGATGCTTCATTTAAACTGGTTTAAATATTTCTAACATATCCAAAAAGATTAAAGTTTCTTTTTAAAATAATTTGCTCAATCTTATTTTTATTTTCATTTTTAAGCAAGAAAGAGGCACTCAAAACCTAAGAATAATTTTGTTGTTGCTCTTTTTGAAACAAGTCTCATTCTGTGCCTTAGGATGGTCTAGCCATTCTGCTCCATGTAAGTTCTGGTGTTACAGGCATGGTGTTACACTCCAAACTGCCAGTCATCCTCCAACTCAGCAAAGCTTTGACTTTCACAAAGAAATCACCAATCTCTGTTTGCACACTACTCTCCCACCTTTGAAACCTACCTGAACAGAACAGTTCCTTCAGACAAATGAGGCTCACATACACTTTTTCAGCTACTGGTGAAGCAATCCAGACAAAATGAAAACCACTTTGTCTATACTAAATATCTCATATCATGTACCATGATGTGAGAACATCTTTCCTTCTGCTTACCTGAGAATTTTTAAACATTTCCAATCATATGAGTCAGGAGAATGATGTGTGGTATAGTCAGTGTAACTTTAAGAGAGCCAAACCTGCATTTTATATGTACCAAAATTGGAAGTGTTTGTATTGGTTCCTAAAGTCAGGGTTGGTTTGTTACCGAAGAGCCCGCCACTCGTTGTACCAAAGGAAGGAGCACTGGTTGTGCTGGTTCCAAAAGTTGTAAGCTTGTTATTGCCAAACAGGGTCTAAAAAGAAAATAATACAGAAAAATTAAAATAATATAAAGATATAACAAAGCAAAACTAAGCAGGCTAAAGAGATAGCTAAACAATTAAGAGCAGGTACTGTTCTTACCAGAGAACCTGAGCTTGATTCCCAGCACCCACATCAGATGGCTATAACCACCTGTCACTATATCAGGTGGCTCAAAACTGCCTGTAATCTAATTTCACAGGATCCTATACTTCTGACCTCCACAGGTAACTCATTCAGATGTCATACCCACATGCCAACACACAATACACATAATTTACAGTAATAAAAGGATGCAGCCGGGCGATGGTGGCGCACGCCTTTAATCCCAGCACTCGGGAGGCAGAGGCAGGCGGATCTCTGTGAGTTCGAGACCAGCCTGGTCTACAGAGCTAGTGCCAGGACAAGCTCCAAAGCCACAGAGAAACCCTGTCTCGAAAAACCAAAAAATAAAAGGATGCAAATGAGTTACTCTAATTATGTGTATAATGGAAGAAAAAGTTTTAACTTATGAAAAGTTAAGACAGATAAATCAGAAGATAATAATCTGAGCAGGATTATAAGCACAAGCTGCTAACACAAAAAATTAACACCTTAGCAAACAGTATTTCAGTGAGTCAAAGAAAAAAATAACATGGCAATCAAATTTTTTCATTGGCCGGGTAGGGAAGTACAGGCCTGTGAAACCAGCATTTGGAAAACTGAGCCAGAAGGAAGACCAGGCTTCTTTAAGACACAAGAGAGAAGGAAAAGTAAAGATGGAGAGAGAAAAAATGTAAAGAGAGAAAATACTTTGTAGTACTGGAAACTGAACCCAAAACCTTGTGTATGAATGCAGCATTCTAATACTGAGATACATCCTCATCCCCTAATTTGCTTGAGGCTGGCCTTGAACTCTCTGTAGCCAAGGCTGGACTCAAACTTTCAAGCTTGTCTCAGCTATGTCTGACAACTTATTCAATAAGGTAAATAACCGAGTTACACCTCCCACAGCATTAGAATCTCTATAAGTCTAGCAACTTTATCAACTCCAAAAGCATTTAATTTCCAAATACCGCACTAGTTTATCCCTCAAAACACAAAAAAGAAAACTAGAATTATCTGATTTGGGCTGGACATGTGGTACAAGCCTTCAATCTCAACACTTTTCAAGTAGGAGGAAGCAGATCGCTCTAAGTTTGAGGTCACTCTGATCTTTATAGGAAGGTTCATACTTGCCAGCACTACTTAGTAAATTCTGTCACTAAAAATAAACAAACAAACGAATAAATAAATAAATAAATAAATAAATATATCTGAAGCCGGGAGGTGGTCGTGCATAGCTTTTAACACAAGACGCAAACACAGGTGGATATCGGTGAGTTCAAGGCCAGTCTGTACTACAGATAAGAGTTCCAGGACAGGTTCCAAAGCTCCAGAGAAACTCCGTCATGAAAAAGCAAACAAAAAAACAAGAAAATCTGATTTAAATCATCTAAATGAAAAAGATATTAAGTATAAAACAAACACACAAAAAGACTATGTTGTACACAATAAAAACAAGCAGGGTATAGTGGTGGCACAAGCCTTTAATCCCAGCATTCAAAAGGCAGAGGCAGGTTAATCTTTCAAGGCCAGCCTGGTCTCCAGAGTGAATTTCAGGACAGTAAGAGTTACATGAAGAAACCCTGTCTCGAAAAAACAAAAACATAAAAAGAGCAGCTTTACTCCTTATTTAAAAATTAAAATTAAACTGGCAAACTATAACTATTTCTTTCTCTTTCCTTTTAATGTGTATGGATGTTTTGTCTACATATATGTCTGTGTACCATGTGTATCCCTACTGACTATAGAAGGCAGAAGCAAGATGTCACGTGGGTACTAGAAGTCATATCCAGGTCCTCAGTTAGAGCAGCCAGTGCTCTTAACCGCTGAGCCATCTATCTCTCCAGCAAGTAACAGTACTTTCAAAGAGAAGTAAATAAAGCACACACCACCGAGACAAGACAGGAACTGAGGAGGCAGTCCTTAGTTGCTACAATGCTTTTCTGGAATGCATGAAGCCCACGGTTTTGACCCCAAAACTTCATGAAACCAGGTATGACGGCAAACATTTGCGATCCTAGCACCTGGAAACTGAAAACATGAAAACTAGTAGTTTAGGCAAACTACTCATGAGTAGTACATGCCTGAATCCTAGCACAAAAAAGTAGCAGCAGGAGCTGTTCAAGGTTATCCTTGGCTACACAGAAGTTACAGCCACTCTGAGCTACTTGAGACCCTAAAAGAAAGACTAAGATATGAGTTGGTAAACGGCTAGTAAGTAAAGGTTCTTGTCATCAAGCCTGACCTGATCTAAGTTTGATCCTTGGAACCCATACAGCAACAGAGATTGGACTCCCAACAAGTAGCTTTTCACTCTCTCCCCCCTCTCCTCTCCCAACCCCTTTTGGTTTTTCAAGACAGGGTTTCTCTATAACAGCTCTGGTTGTCCTGGAACTCACTCTGCAGACCAGGATAGCCTCAAACTCAGAGATCCGCCTGCCTTTGCCTCCCAAGTGCTAGGATCAAAGGTGTTTGTTTGCTGCCACCACCGCCTGGCTTCCACAGTGGTTTCCGAGAGCCATGTGTGCAATGTGGCTGAGGCATATGTACATTAAAAAAAAATAATAAATTTAAAATTATAGAGGGAAAATGAAAAAAAATAGATATTAAATTCTAGGAAGACAATAATCTGTTTTATACATTCATTTAAAAACTTCAAATTACAGTCAACTGTCCAGACCTACCGAACCAACTGCACCAAATCCAGTACTGGGCTGCCCAAAGAGACCTGTTCCTGTTCCAAATGCTGTCCCAGTGCTGGTGTTTGTAGCCGTTCCAAAAAGACCTCCTGGCTGTGAGGCTTGGGTTACTCCAAATAGGCCCTGGAAAGGGTAATCTAGATTAAAATGAAGTTTGTAATAGCTTTCTTTAAAGTCTCAGATAAGTGGTTTATAAAAGCATGTGTGATAAACACAAAATTCTTGGAATATTTCTTTACGACAACTCTGAGAAGCAAGAATAAGCTAACCTTCCCAAAACAGCATAAAGAGGTATTACTGTAAATTCATCTTCATAACCTAAATTCCTGTTTCCAGAATAATGAACTTCAGATGCTGGGCATGTACTAAGACTTTCTATGGATTCTTTTGCTCTAAGAGAGTCCAGGATAATCTAAGCTATATATCAAGACTATGCTATCAAAACAAGCAACAAAAAATCCAATTTTCTTCTAATGCTTTATAAACTGGACATAATTCATACCTATAATCCCATCATGTCTGAGGCCAAAGGAAGAGGACCAAGAGTTTCAGGTGAGCCTGAGCACAGTGAGACCCTGGGTCATAAACAAAACACAACCACAAGATTTGTAATTCTAAGTATTTTATCTACTTAGTAAACTCTGGCTATTAATGATAAGGGACTTTTTTTAAGATTTGTTTGTTTATTATGTATACAGTGTTCTGCCTGCATGTATGCCTGCGCACCAGAAGAGGGCACCAGATCTCACTTTAGATGGTAAGCCACCATGTGGTTGCTGGGAATTAAATTCAGGACCTCTGGAAGAGCAGACAGCCAGTGCTCTTTACCTCTGAGCCATTTCTCCAGCCCTATTAATAATATAAAGGATTTAACCTCATTCTTTTGCAAATGGATAATCAGTTGTAGTACTCTTGTTGAAAAATAAATCAGCTGTTTTTAAATGTGAGAATTGCTTTGATTATTCTCAATTATATTCATACACCTCATTTAATTTTTGAGATTAATCTTCTACACTCTAGACTGGCCTTGAACTGGATACATAATCAATGCTATCCTTGAACTCTGGATTTTCTTCCCAAGCACTGAGATTACAGGATGCCCAGTTCTATACTTTTGCCTTTATAATGTCAATAAGCAGTCTGTACTTACTATAGTTTTAACAATCTCATCCACATAGACAATATATTTCGATGATACATACACTCCCCTTTCTCATTATCTCTCTCTAACTCCCTCTGGAACAATCATTAATGTCACAAGCCTCAAGATAGCAACCTGCAGCCCACTAAGCTCTTAGTGATAAGAAAACTATGGTCAGAAAGAATAAATGACTCATTCAACGAACCTTCAATAAGCAGAGTAAAGATCAAGACAAAATCTAGGTCTTCATTACTGACAGATTTCTTGTCCTCCCCAGCTCTAAAGAACAGCACTTAGAAGCTGAACATGATTACTAGGCTATTATTTAGATTAACAGTAAGATCTGGAGTTAACCAAGGCCTTACCATAGTATTGGTGCTCGGCTGTCCAAGGGTACTAGTATTACCAAAGGAAAAGCCAGTATTCGGGGTGGTTGTAGCCTGGCCAAATGGTTTGCTGAAGAGACTGGTAGTCTGTTGATTCTGTTGGCCAAAGAGACCACCTGGATTTGTTCCAAATCCAGTTGTGCCTTTCAGGAAAAAAAAGAAAAAAGAAACAAACAAAAAAATAATAAAAAAATTGGAACTCTCAAACAAGTAATTCAGCAAAATCGTCTGAGCTTTAATTATTGCTATCTAAATTAGTCTATATTCATTCCTTACCAAATAGCCTTCATTTTCTATCTTCAGTTGGCTCTACATCATATTATATTAAAACTTCCTTTCTATAATACCTCAATCAAGAATTCTAGTAAGACTAAACCCAACTTTGTAAACCCAAATTTTCTTCTTTTTGATAAGGAAAAATAATCTATGTTTAAATTAATCTTGACAGAATGAGGCATTTTCTTCATATCAGTATATTCAGCCTAGTTGTTTATATACAGCACTGTGTTCATTGAGCGTAGTGGCAAACCCTTTTAATCCCAGCTCTCAGGAGACAGAGACACAGGCAGAGGCAATGTCTCTGTGATTTCAAGGCCAGCGTGGTCTACACAGTGAGTTCCAGGATAGCCAAGTATACAAAGAGAAACCTGTCTCAAAAAAACTGAAAACAAAACAAAATGAATAAATCTGGCCAGGCGGTAGTGGCACACACCTTTAATCCCAGCACTCGGGAGGAAGAGGCAGATGGATCTCTGTGAGTTTGAGGCCAGCCTGGTCTACAAGACAGGCTCCAAAGCTACAGAGAAAAATCTGTCTCGAAAAACCAAAAAATAAATAGATAGATAGACAGATAGATAGATAAATCTGCTAAGTCAGAAATACTAAGGTTAAAAAGAATGTTAGATGTAAATTAGATAAATACAATATTTGTGTATACTTATCTGTAGAAAGCTATGGAAACCTAACTTTTATTTGTTTTTACAGAGATAAACTTGTGGCTAAGGGAGAAATCCAGGCAAGAAGAGATCTGTGGTTTGTTTTAGTTCTTAACAGGGTGACCTCATCCTTGGCTATGTAGCTAAGGATAATCTTGAATTCTTGATCTTTACCTCCTAAATTATGTAATTAACAAGCATGAACTACCCAAACAGCTACAATGTAAGCTTTGTATTGTAACTTTTGCAAAAGTAGTTATTTTTATCAAGTAACTTAGTCATTACCCTAAATGCTTTCACATCTACTGAATCAATCCAGTTACCTAATCAGGGTTTAGAATCTGACTCATGGACTGCTGGGGACTGAAAACAGGGTCTATATATGCTTGAGATATACTACCGGTGCCAGCTCTTTCATGTTCAAAGTACTACAGCTTTTTGCTTTTTTGTTTTTCGAGACAGGATTCCTGTGTGTGCCCAGCTGTCCCAGAACTTGCTCTATAAATCAGGTTGACCTAGAACTCAGGGCTCTCTGCCTCAGTCTCTAAGTGTGGGGACCACAGGTGGGTACCATGTGCCCAGCACTTGATGTACTACTTCTCAAAATAGCAGCAGTCCTCAGAATGATCCCCCATGCACAATCAAATGACTTCTCTTTCAAAATGAACCTTTAATGTTTCCCAAGCAAATAGAAAGTCATGTCTTATAGGATGAGGCACACAAGCCTACAAGTCCAGCATTTGGGAGGCAGAGGCAGGAATGCCTTAAATCCAAGAAGGCTACTTTGGCCTATGGAGCAAGTTCCAGGCCAGCCAAGTTTACATAGCAAGACTGTCTCAAAAAAGCCAAGCTCTGATCCACTCACATAGCCCTACTGTGTACCTAGAATTCAACAACCCTCTCACCTCTTTGGTAAAAACTTTGAGTTTTGCTGGGCTTGGTAGCTCATACCTGTAATCCCAGTCATCTGAAGGGCTGAAGCAGAAGGACTTCGAGGTCAACTTAAGTTAGAGTGAGACCCTGCTGCAAAAGAAGCCTCTAAAACCTCAGAGTTTTGAGGTTCATAGCTTCAAGTTAGATTTTTCCTAAAAATACATACAACCAGTTCTTTTACCTTTTTTAGGTAGCTTATTAGTCAAATATCACCTACTGAAATAAGGATTCCTTAGCCACTTTCATTTTCTTTGTTTGCTTGTTTTTCTGTGTAGCTTTGGAGTCTGTCTGGAACTCACTCTGTAGACCAGAATGCTTCTGCCTCCTGAGTGCTGGGATTAAAGGTGTAAACCACTGCCCAGTGCCATCTTCACTTTTAACTGTCTTTCCCTACTCATAATTATCTCTATTTTTTTCCATGACTAATGAAGTGAGTCATGATTTACTTCTATTTGACCATTCTTTTTTATGATACAATAAAGTGCTTACTAGTTCCAAAGGCAGTTTTATTCTGACCATATGAAAAGCCTGAATTAGTGGTGGAGGAGCTGAAGAGTCCTGTTGCACTGGAAGTTGCTGGAGAAGACCCAAATAAGCCAGTTGTGGTACCTGCTCCCACTTGGTTCTGTGGGCCTTTCCGGTTAGCCTGATAATCCTCCAAACGAAGTTCCTGAAGGATAAAACACCAAACATAAAATATGGCAAAAAAATAACTTAGAAGAGACTGTACAACATTCTGTTACAGAGTAACATCACTGATAAAGGGTAATATTGAAGTACAAAGTAAGTATCGATCTATATAAAACAGCAAAAATTGGGCAATCAAGATAGCAATTAAGGGCCAGGCAGCGGTGGTACACACCTTTAATCCCAGCACTTGGGGGCAGAGGCAAGCAGATCTCTGTGAGTTCGAGACCAGCTTAGTCTACAAGAGCTAGTTCCAGGATAGGCTCCAAAGCTACAGAGAAACCCTGTCTTGAAAAACCAAAAGAGTATTATGATGAGGGGCAGAAACAAGGGTACTGGGATGGTAGCTACTGCTTTTTTTGCTATTCATTGTTTTTATTTTTTATTTTATTTTTTTTAAATTTATTTATTTATTAAGGATTTCTGCCTCCTCCCCGCCACCGCCTCCCATTTCCCTTCCCATCCCCCAATCAAGTCCCCCTCCCTTGTCAGAGCAATCAGGGTTCCCTGACCTGTGGGAAGTCCAAGGACCGCCCACCTCCATCCAGGTTTAGTAAGGTGAGCATCCAAACTGCCTAGGCTCCCCCAAAGCAAGTACATGCAGTAGGATCCAAAACCAATTGCCATTGTTCTTGAGTTCTCAGTAGTCCTCATTGTCTGCTATGTTCAGCAAGTCTGGTTTTATCCCATGCTTTTTCAGACCCAGGCCAGCTGGCCTTGGTGAGTTCCCGATAGAACATTCCCATTGTCTCAGTGTGTGGGTGTACCCCTCGCGGTCCTGAGTTCCTTGCTCGTGCTCTCTCTCCTTCTGCTCCTGATTTGGACCTTGAGATTTCTGTCTGGTACTCCAATGTGGGTCTCTGTCTCCTTTCATCGCCTGATGAAGGTTAATATTCAGGAGGATGCCTATCATTGTTTTTATTTCTATGCTATCACTTGATCCTTCCACTTAATAAAAATCTTATTAAGCCAGATAATTAGGACTCTGAATAAATTAACTAAAAACTCAGGTATGCACTGCACACATATGTATTCTCACTGAAATGTAAATATCTATCCAGACCAATAGATATAAAGGTGGTGGCAATGCCTTTAATCCCAGTACTCAGGAAGCAGAGACAGGCAGATCTCTGAGAGTTCAAGGCCAGCCCGGTCAACAGAGAGAGTCCAAAGCCTGTCTCAAAAAACCAAAAGGAAGCCGGACAAAAGGAAGCCGGGCGGTGGTGGCACACGCCTTTAATCCCAGCACTCGGGAGGCAGAGGCAGGCGGATCTCTGTGAGTTCGAGACCAGCCTGGTCTACAGAGCTAGTTCCAGGTCAGGCTCCAAAGCCACACAGAAACCCTGTCTCGAAAAACCAAAAAAAAAAAAAAAAAAAAAACCAAAAGGAAAAAAAAAAAAAAAAAAAAACCCAAAAGGAACAACAACAACAAAAAAATTTAACCAGAATCGAATACAAGACAGAAGACCTGTATATAGGCAGAGAATATCTGAGCCTAAAATAAAAATATTCATAATACATAATCTTGAAAAATACCTTGATTAATGAAAAGCTTTTACTCATAATCAATTTGAACCACATAAATCTTAAAAAGAATCACATATATTTGAAGTTTTTTAATATATATTATCAAAGTATTAAGCTCATTTTTTTTGTACTTCATTTTACTGACCTCTAGTGACTTGCTTTCATATTCTTTCATAGCAGTAATACACTGGTGCTTGGTACTGATGTTAGTGCTAACTCCAGCTTTGACCATAGTATCTGTACCAGTGGGAGGCTGCAAAGGAAGACAAAGGACATTTCTAAGTTCAAGCTTTTTTCTCTAAGTCCAAGTTTCTAAATCCAACTCTCACAGACACATTTTTTACACCCATTGAACTTTAAAACAATACCCTATTTCTTTTTATGTAACAAGACAGGGCCAAGGGCTGGATACTCTCAGTGGTGAATGCCTGCCTAACATTCACAAAGGCTTGGGTTTAATTAAATCCCCATGAAACATGTCTGCCCATCCACTTAAAAAACACTATTTAGGAGGGCATGATGGCCCATACCTACTACCCCAGAACTCCAGAGGAAGCCGTGAATACTAAACCAACCTGGGTGGGCTAGACAGTGAGATCTTGTCTTAAGCAAACTAAAAGATGGAGCTAGGCATAGTGGCACAAACCTATAGTCTGAAATATTTTGAAAGTTGAAGCAGGATCATTTGAGACCAGGAATTCAAGACCAGCCTGGGCATGACAGTAAGACCCTCATGGCAAAACCAAATTGTTTTTAAGGATGCTTGATTAAAATATAGGGCAACATTTCTGATCTTTCCCCTACATCACAGTTATCTGAATAAACTAATCTTCATTTTTAAATATTAATTTTAATATTTTAATTATGTTTAATTATGTATTTTAATTATGTTTCGCTGTGTGTCTACATGTAGATATGTACATGTGAGTGCATAGAGGCCAGAGACATTGTTAAGAGTAACAGACGGTGCTAAGCCAATCGATACAGGTACTGGAAACTCCCCAATTCCAGTCCTCTGGAAGAATATCAAGTACTCTTAACTACTAAGCCATCTCTCCAGTCCTGAATAAATCAATCTTGGTAACAAATTTACCACAAACTTAAGTATTAGTCTCTCAATTCAATATCCAATTACATGGCAAAATACAGGTAATATATTCTTATAGATGGTTTTGCCCAATTTACCCCCCAAAAAGTATATATACTTAAATCTTTTTTTTTTTTTTTGGTTTTTCGAGGCAGGGTTTCTCTGTGGTTTTGGAGGCTGACCTGGAACTAGCTCTTGTAGACCAGGCTGGTCTCGAACTCACAGAGATCCGCCTGCATTATACTTAAATCTTTAAGCAGTATCATCTGTCCTTCAATTTCTCCTTTTTATTTTTCATTCATTTATTAATTCATTTAGAGACAGGATCTCTATGTAACTCTGGCTGTCCTGGAATTAACCAGACTGGACTTGAACTTGAGACAACTCTACCTCCTGAGTGCTAGGATTAATGGTGTGAGTCACTACACCCAGCTTTATTTTCTGCCACAATGTTCTACATAGTCCAAACATGCCTTTTAAGACCATGGTTCAATTCCAAGGCCCATAGCTCACTGCCCCTCCCATCCACTGTATTGTCCCATTTTTCCATTCCATCCAAGGATTTATTGTTTCATAGATAAAGACTGTTCTATATATCTCTACGAAGAAGTCTTACTTTCAGTAGTTTTTCTATGGTCTGTCCATTACCCTTTATTTCTTATAAACAGATGGCTACTCTAATTCTGCTTTAGAACAGAAAATATTTACAGACACTTGTTAACCTAGCACTAAAAAGTCAAAGCAAGATCGCAGAGTTCAAGGCAAGTCTGAGCTAGTTAGGACAAAGTCAGCCTGGATTACACAACAAGACCTTGCCTCAGAAATTCTGCTTTGTATGTGCTACCATAATTAACACTGAACACGAAGTTGACTAAAGTGAACATAATTCTAATATACATCATGACACAGATGATGGTTCACACTGAAGATGAATTTCAGCTCACTGGTATACTGCTTATTTACCACGCATGAGACTTTGGCTTAATGCTCACCATGGGAACAAAAAGGGAAAATTAGATTTTGTTTGTTATTTTTTTAAGACTGGGTTTCTCTGTTTAACAGCCCTGGTTGCCCTGGAACTCACTTTGTAGAATAACCTAGACTCGAACTCACAGAGATACACCTGCATCTGCCTCCCAAGTGTTGGCAATAAAGGTGTGTGCCACCGTGACTGGTTGGAAAATTAAATTCATGTATTCTTGTATAGTATAAAATCATCATGTATACCATTTCTTGTATACTATGAAATCATCATAAATAATATTTTTACTATTTATTCTGTTTGCCTGCATGGAGGACAGAGGACAACTTGCAGTTTTTTCCTTTACTATTGAGCTCTAAAGATCAAACTCAGTTATCGGGCTTGACACTAAGCCATCTCACTAGCCCTATAAAACTATTACTACTATTTTACATTCTTGTTTTTTCCAGGGTGAAGAACTAGAGAAATGGCTCAGCAGTTACAAATACTGACTGTTCTTCCAAAAGACCCAATTTAATTTCCAGAACCCACATGGCGCTTCACAACTTGCTCTAATTCCAATTCCAGAGGATAATGCCTTCTTCTGGCCTTCCTGGTCTACAAAATGAGTTCCAGAATAGCCAAGACTATTATATAGAGAAATCCTATCTCAAAAAACCAAATAGACAAAACAAACCTAGTTTCGAGACAGGGTCTTACCATACAACCCTAGAAAGTATTGAATTTGCTATGTAG
This sequence comes from Microtus ochrogaster, assembly GCF_000317375.1. Classification (NCBI taxonomy): domain Eukaryota; kingdom Metazoa; phylum Chordata; class Mammalia; order Rodentia; family Cricetidae; genus Microtus; species Microtus ochrogaster. The sequence goes on from NW_004949139.1 coordinate 2,111,478, forward strand.
ACCAGGTTGGCCTCAAATTCACAGAGCTATGCCTGCCTTTTTCTCCTAAGTTCTGTTATTTTAAAGGCATCTGCCACTATGGCCAGGGGAACGGAGAGATGGCTCTGCAAAACCAAACAAGAGTACTTGCTACTCTTTGTCAAGCAACCAAATTCCTCTTTATTAGGTAATTCCAACAGAAAACACAGACTTCATTTATTTATTCTGGTGTTTTGAGGCATGGTTTCTCTGTATAACAGCTCTGACTGTCCTGGAACTCACTTTGTAGACCAGGCTGGCCTCGAATTTAGAGATCTACCTGTCTCTAAAGTTGAACAGAAAGTCTGTATCGCCCACTGATGGCTGCACAAGGCGCTTGCCCAAATCATGCAGCATGAACCTCACTGATCTTTGTCTTTTATGCACAAAACAACATCCTGGTTAACACACTCCAGCTAGCAAGAAGAATTATCAAGAAATAAAAACTACAGAAGCAAGCAAAAAAAAAAAAAATGAAGGTTAGTAAATTTAAGAATTTTCCTGGATCCTAATCTTTGATGGATTAGGTCTTTGTTTCCGTTTCTGACCAATGTGGTATCTATGTGTTGGTTTCTGGGTCAGAATAGTGCCTCGAAAGTGCTATTAATTATGTCAAAGTCTTGGTGCCTATTACACCAGCACCAGATGGAGGTTTGCAACCATCTGTTATTGCAATTCCAAGAGATCATGATACCCTCCTTCTAGTTTTCCTGGGTACTGGCATGCACATGGCGTACATTCACATATTTAACAAATATTCATATACACAAAATAAAAATAAATAAATCTTATTTTTTAAAAAAGCCAAACTATGATATATATTACTGGAGATAGGAGCAATCTAACAATACATTCTACAAAGAAATACACAAATAGGAAAAAAAAACATTCTGGAAGAAAATACATACATTAAATTTAATGGTAGTTCCTGTAGGTGCTGCTGTAAAACTACTTGGCCCAAAGAGGGAGCCAGATGTGCTACCAAAAGGGTTAGAGGTGGTGTTTGTAGTTCCAAAGAGTCCTCCACTGCTAGTACTTGCTCCAAAATCTATAAATTAGAAAGAAACAATCTTTAACACACCTTGGAAATAAGGCAGAGTAATGGCAGCTGCACTTTCATACTGTCAAATATTCTTTTTTTTTTTTTTTTTTTGGTTTTTCGAGACAGGGTTTCTCTGTAGCTTTGGAGCCTGTCCTGGAACTCCCTTTGTAGACCAGGCTGGCCCCGAACTCACAGAGATCCGCCTGCCTCTGCCTCCCAAGTGCTGGGATTACAGGCGTGCGCCACCACCGCCCGGCTTGTCAAATATTCTTTATTTCTCCTGAACAAATTCATTTAAGCAATGTTTCATACCAACATTTGCTTCCAGGCTACAACTTTTCAAGGTAAACTAATCCAAACCCAGGATTTAGATACATATGTAGGAAGTTCGTATAAAGACAAAAAAAGAAATTATTTTATCTCGTTTCTCCTTTTCTTACTAAGAATGATTGCTGAATAAAACTCTATTCCTAAAAACATCTCATAACAGACATTACAGCACAGTATGTTTGTTTAGCTATAATTCATACACCCATATATTATGAGAATATTTTGAACATATGTCCTATAGAAGCAATCACAGACAGGTTAACATAAAATATGACTCCCCTAAAGAAATGTTAAATCCGAGGGCATTATTGGTTCTTTTACAGAAACTAATTCGGAAGCAGAAGAACTTGGGAGGCTACATTAGAAATGCTTCCAGTTCAACACCAGCTTGGGCTAGTTACACATTGAGTTCCAGACTAGCCCAGGCTACAGAGTGAGAAGACACTTGTTTCAAAATGCAAAAAGAAACTAAATAGAAATAGCAGACTCTACCTAGCAGGGCATACTGGCCCATGCCTTTAATCTCAGAAGGGAGACAGAGGCACATGGATCTCTGTTTGAGGCCAGCCCGGTCTACATAGTGAGTTTCAGGTCAGCTAGAGCTACAATGTGAGAACCTGTTTTAAAGAAATTAAAGTACCTTTCTTTTTTTTTTCTAATGATTTCTTTCTCTATTTTATGTCCATTGGTGTTTTGCCTGCATGTATGTCTGGGTAAGACTGTTGGCTCCACTAGAACTGGATTTACACAGTTGTGAGCTGCCATGTTGATGCTGGCAACTGAACCTGGGTTCTCTGTAAGTGTAGTCAATGCTCTTTCTCCAGCCCCAAGTCTGTTTCTTAAAATATGAAGTCATACAGTGCCAGAAATGTCAGTACACAAGAAAAATTTATCTGCCAGTATTTAACATTAAGTGATAACTAATAACTATTATGATCAATTTGACTTCTCATTGGCAAAAAAACTATCATTTCTAACCAACTCTAACTCTAAATATATAGTTTAAAGTTAGTTGGTTAGTTAGCCACTCAAGCTCTTATACCATAAACAGTATCATCTCATAGGGCACATTAGTGGTTGCCTTGAAGTACTCACTAAAAACATACTTCCTGGTAACATGGATTTGAAGAGTTAAAAAACATCTGCCAAGGCTGGGCGGTGGTGGCGCACGCCGTTAATCCCAGCACTCGGGAGGCAGAGGCAGGCGGATCTCTGTGAGTTCGAGACCAGCCTGGTCTACAAGAGCTAGTTCCAGGACGGGCTCCAAAAACCACAGAGAAACCGTGTCTCGAAAAAACCAAAAAACATCTGCCATGAGCAAGGAATGGAGAGGTAATCAAAGCATTCCTAGTGCTCCAGTCTCTTTGTTATAAATTTGAGGCACAGGTAAGGAAGGACAGAGTTGTCTTTATAGTACAACACTATTGACCATAACACATTCTTGACATCCTGTCATCATAACTTTAATGATACTACCTAGACCTGGCTTTTCATCCTATGTCTGGGTGTTCAATATCAGACCCCCCCCCACACACACCCTCTGTGGTTTTTTGAGACACAGTTTCTGTATGTATTCCTGGCTCTCCTGGAACTCACTTTGTAGACCAGGCTGGCCTTGAACTCTTGATATTCTATGTCAGGCATCTCTTTCTCTCTGCATCCATTATAAATACTGGTGCTTTAAGTCCCCTGTCCTTTAAGAGATATATTTACACTGGGCAGTGGTGGTACACGCCTTTAATCCCAGCCAGCACTTGGGAAGCAGAGGCAGGCAGATCTCAGTGAATTCAAGGCCAGCCTGGTCTATAACTCAAGTTCCAGGAAACCCAGGACTGTTATACAGATAAACCGTGTCTCGAAAAACAAAAAAAAAAGGAGTGAGATATTTACTCCCATCTTTTCTTGCCTACAAAACTCAATACATTTTCAGGTTCTCCTATTTTCTGGTTTTGACCACTTGGTGGGACAGGACATAAGTGAACATAGAGGAAAGAGGAGAGAACACATTCAATAAATCAAATATTAAACTATCAGAAGTATTAAGAATGGTGTCCTACTTACTCCCAAAGCCAGTTGGCTTATTTTGTGCAAATGCATTGTTCTGGGATGAGAAAAGACTGGTCCCTGTACTTGCAGTTCCAAACAAACTATTTGATGTTCCTGTTGATGTTCCAAACCCAAAACCAGTGCTTGTGGAAGTTGCTGGCTGGCTGAATGAATTGGTACCAAATAAACCTCCTGAAGAGATGGAAGTGGGAGAAAACAAGTTTTTGTAGTCACCAAGTCAAGTTTTATATCATCTACATATGAACCAAATGTAGTACAAACATAATTCCTTACCTGGTTTGGTCTGTGAATTTCCGAATAAGCCTCCAGTATTATTGCTAGAACCAAATGCAGATGTTCCAAATGCTCCTCCACTAGTAGTACCAAAGCCAGTATCTGAAACAGCAAAATCCAGGGTCTATGAGTAAAATAGTTTTATTATTTCTTTTTATTTTATCATCATTATTTCTTTATTTTGATTTATTTGCTTATCTATTTATTTACTTATGTTTTTTGGAGACAGGAGTGGAACTCACTCTGTAGACCAAGCTGGCCTTGACCTTAGAGATTCTCTTCCTCTGATTCCCTAGGCTGGGATTAAAGTGCGCCACCACTGCCCAGCTACATTTCAGAGCACTGCATTAAGTAGAACCACTAAGACAGTTTGAAGTCTTTCTCAAATTTTCATAAAATTACAGGATAGAAATTAAGCCAAGGTATCTTATGATTTTCATAAGAACATGAATTTTAAGTCAAAAGGTTTGGCTTTCCACCATCACAAGCTGCATGCAGTCCAGTGGCAGAGTATCTGCTAAGCACAAGCAATGGAGGGGAGCAACCTGAAGCACAGGAACAGTGCTCTCTACAGTGGGTGGATCCTCCCCATCAATTAAGATAACCACAATAATCCTTCAGAGATATTCTCAGATCCACTTCTAGATTATGTCAAATTGACACAAAACTACCATAGTGGCTCATACCTGTAATCCCAACACCTGAGAAACAGAAACAGGAAAATTGAGAGCTGGAAGACTGAGCTACATAAAGAGTTGTGAGTCGGCTCAGGCTACAGTGATACCAGTCTCAAAACAAAGCAACTGAACCAGCAAAAGTCAAATTAAGACATTTTCTCCTCCTTCATTATTTTTCAAAACTTACTTTGTCCAAATGTTGAAGTTGTGCCAAAGCCCCCTGTCCCACCCCCAAAGGGGGTTCCAAATGATTTGTTAAACATCTTCAAAGCAAATGTTTGCTTCAGAAAGCTGTAAAAGAAAAGTTACACTTTTGAGAAACCACAGAAAGTAATTTGTTTCAAGAAATCTACCATTTTACAAATATTAGTTAGGCCCATAAAAATGACTGCATACTACTCTTATTCAATATTCTAAAACCTTGAATGAATAAATTAATTAAATTATTAAATTAAATATAATGTTATAACCTATGAAATGCTCATTAATCTACACACTTCCTAAAATAAACTAGTACTATAATGTGAGATTGAATTTCTGATCCTACCAATGACCATCCCCTTAAAATGTTTTTCATGTATGTGTGTTGAATTGCTGGGCAATTTAAACTTTTCTTACTTTTAGTGCATGTACTCCTGCAAATGCCACAGCACATGGCATGAATGGAGGCGAGAGGATGGGACAGAAATAGGTCTCAATTCAGCAGGCTTGGCAGAAGCTCAGACATCTCACTGGAGCAGTTTTTTTTTTTTTAATTTTTACTTAACTTACGTTTTAATATCATAATACAGATCAGTATAGACAGTACACATGAAGCTGCAGGTTTGCTCCCCAGCACTGGACGTGGTGGCACACACCCATAATCTTAGCAGGCTGGAGGTGGGAAGTAATGGGATCAGAAATTCAAGGTAATCTTTAGCTATCAAAATCAGTCTAGGTTACATGAGACCTTGTCTCAAAACAACAACAAAAACAAGACCTCAAATCTATGAGGTTTTGATAATAATCCACTTAGGAGATTTACAATATGTGCATCAAAAATTACGAGCATATTCTGTTATCCCACCTATCTGAAATGTTTCCCTGGCAAAGGGCTGGAGAGAAAGCGCAGCAGTCAAAAAACAAACCAAAAGCTGGGCAGTGGTGGCACATGTCTTTAATCCCAGCACTCGGGAGCCAGAGGCAGGCGGATCTCTGTGAGTTTGAGGCCAGTCTGGTCTACGGAGAGAGTCCAGGACAGGCTCCAAAGCTACAGAGAAACCACTACTTGGAAAAACCAAAAAGTGTACCTACTTACTAGTCTTAAAGTTAGAGATTCACACAGGCAGCACTAGAAGGCAAAAAAGTATCAGAGTGTTTGAGGCCAGCCTGGTCTACAGGGCAAGTTCCAAAGTTACAGAGAAACCCTATATATAAAAACAAAAACAAAACAAAACAAAACAAAAAGCTAAAGGTTCAGGTAATCACCATTTACTTTTCAGTAATGAGATCTTCTTTAAGTTCCCTACCTTTAGCCAGATGTGGTGGTACAATGTTTGTAACAGTGTAACAGGCAGGATTGCTGGGGCCACGCCCCACCCCACCCCCCACAAAAGGCAAAAGATTTGAATAGCTACATTAAGGAAAAAAAGATGTGAACAGGTTAGCAAAAAAATAGATGAAGGGGGCTGGAGAGATGGCTCAGCGGTTAAGAGCATTGCCTGCTCTTCCAAAGGTCCTGAGTTCAATTCCCAGCAACTACATGGTGGCTCACAACCATCTGTAATGAGATCTGGTGCCCTCTTCTGGCCTGCACGCATACACGCAGGCAGGATATTGTATACATAATAAATAAATAAATGAAAAAAATAAATGAATGGTAAATTTTATTTATATATGTTCTACTACACTTTTTCAAACTTCTGTTGTATAACACAAACAGTTCAAGGACAGCATGGACACATGAACCATGTGCAACCCAAAACAAGTGCTATCCAGTTATCATATCGATTTTGCCAGGCACCTCCATTTTTTTGATTCTGGATACAGGTTTAGTCACAATGCTTGGAAGTTTAGATTTATAAAACAGTGTTAGGAGATGTTTGTTATATGTCATTATTATTATGTACTAATTATAACCGTGTAACATACTTTAATCATATTTATCCCTCCCATATCCCTATTACTATGAGCTGTATGGACTAGTTTTATTTATTTATTTATTTATTTATTTTTGATTTTGGTTTTTTGAGACAGGGTTTCTCTGTAGCTTTGGAGCCTGTCCTGGGACTCCCTTTGTAGACCAGGCTGGCCTCAAACTCACAGAGATCCACCTGCCTCTGCCTCCCGAGTGCTGGGATTACAGGCGTGTGCCACCACCGCCCTGCTGGACTAGTTTTAAATCAGCATGTGACTACTCATCCAAGGTACTCTGAGACCATTCTCACTTGACAAAGACCAGTGAACCTCAGGACAGCACAGAATACTCCTGGGACCGAGCAAGCTGCACAATCTCCTTTCTCATAAATACTGATGATCCTCTTCGCAGTTTTTGGTTTTATTTTGTCACATTTACTCTGACACATGGGACAAATGTGATCATTCCTAGAAACCTCATTTTTTTCTCAAATATTTTCCTCCTAAGATTCTTTGGGAACTTAGGTTTCTTATCTGGAAATATCAGCACTCACCCCAGACCCTGGGAACTTTTCTGTTTCAGTGCGGACAGGATCAGAGGCAATAAGTTAATGGGTACATATAAGCAACACAGGGGACATTAACTATGTGTCCTAATTCTGGGGAAAATTAAGATGGAAAAGAGTGCCTTATTAAAGTTCACTCTTTATAAGGAGGCTTCAGTGACAAGGGAACAGTTGGAAGAAATACAAGCTAACTGGTTTTGTTTTGTTTTGTTTTTTTTGGTTTTTTGAGACAGGGTTTCTCTGTGGCTTTGGAGCCTGTCCTG
>NW_004949139.1:2120054-2125877 GCF_000317375.1 Microtus ochrogaster
ACGGTCCTGAGTTCCTTGCTCATGCTCTCTCTCCTTCTGCTCCTGATTTGGACCTTGAGATTTCTGTCTGGTACTCCAATGTGGGTCTCTGTCTCTGTCTCCTTTCATCGCCTGATGAAGGTTAATATTCAGGAGGATGTCTGTATGTTTTTCTTATGTTATTAAGAAAAACTTATGCGCCAGCCTGGTCTATAAAGTGAGTTCCAGGACAGGCTCCAAAGCTGCACAGAGAAACCTTGTCTTGAAAAAACAAAAAGCAAAAACTAACTTCTGGCCTCCAGGCGAACATGCACAGATACACTGCACAAAGGGATCTGCTGAGCCCTGACAAGAGGGTGGGTCGAATGTGCAGATTCTGACAACCATTATATCAAAGGAAGACTAAGTGTTAAATAATGATGGTGATAGAAATATTACTGGAGAATACACTGATTCCTTCACAAACAGACAGCCCCAATTCAGACTCAATTCTCCTCTTCACCAATTTTAAACATCTTTAGCTGATTTAAAACTAATTAAGAAAAAAAAAAGACAAGCAGAAACTGGTCTGTGAAATAAAGAGCAGGTGGTTACCATGGCCCTAGGTTCAATCCCCAGTACAACAAAACAAAAAACTGGAACCTGAGCATCAATTAAGGTAATGACCCCAAAACGAATGAACAGATACTGAATTCTTCCCTGTCACCCAGTACCAAAAAAAAAAAAGTCACTTAAGACTGCCCATAATGAAGCAGTAAAAAGTATTTAGAATGTTAATTTTCAACATTTTTTAATACTCAGTGATTATTCTTTGAAATTCAGTGAGAAGTATTCCAAAGCACTTATGTATTCTGAAGACTGACTCAAGGAAAAGCACTTCTGTTATTACTTTGTAGAGCTCTTTTTTTTTAAATTTCAACACACAAAACAAAAAAAAAAACCAAAAAGAACAAAAATGATAAACCATGGTTAAGCCTTGAAGCAAAACTGGGCAGGGTGGAGCACGCCTTTGAGGCAGGCGGATCTCTGAGTTCGAGAACAGTCTGGTTTACAAAGTGAGTTTCAAGACAGCCAAGGTTACAGAGAGAAACCCGGTATAGAAAAACAAAAAAATTGAAGCAAAATCTAGAATTTTTAAAACTTATCTAAGAGTTGGTCAGCTGGGGACTGGAGAGGTGGTTCAGCGGATAAGAGCACTGGCTGTTCTTCCAGAGGACCTGGGTTCAATTCCCAGCACCCACATGGCAGCTCACAACGTCTGAAACTTCAAAATTTGACACCCTCACACAGACAAACATGCAGGTACAATGCCAATATACATAAAATAAAAATAAATAAATCACCTAAAAATTAAAAAAAAAGAGTTTGTCAGCTGCCATATTCCTTTTAAATTTTGTATTTATTAGCTGGGCGGTGGTGGCACACGCCTTTAATCCCAGCACTTGGGAGGCAGAGGCAGGCGGATCTCTGTGAGTTCGAGACCAGCCTGGTCTACAAGAGCTAGTTCCAGGACAGGCTCCAAAACCACAGAGAAACCCTGTCTCGAAAAAAAAAAATTGTATTATTTTATGTGTATGGGTGTTCTGCCTGCATGTGCCCGGTGCCCACAGAAAGTATCAAATTCCCAAGAATTGTAGTTACAGGTGGTCATTAACCTCCACGTGTGGGTGCTGGGATTCAAACCCTAGTCCTCTGGAAGACCAGTCCAAGTGATATTAATGACAGACCCATGTCTCCTGCCCCCCCCCCTTTTTTTAACAAAGTACTTGTTTGCCTGCATGTATGTATGTCCATGCACCACTTCTGTTCCTGGTGCAGGTGGAGGCCAGAGGGCACTGCATTCCCTGAAACTGGAGTAACAGATGGTTGTTGAGTCTTGAGTGAGTGCTGGGAATTGAACCCACATCTTCTGGAAGAGCAGCCAGTGCTTTTAACCACTGAGCCATCTCTCCAGGCCCCCTATTTTTTTTATATAGACAGGGTTTCCCATATCCTAGACTGGGTCTCAAAGTGGATATGTTGCCAAGGAAGACCTTCTATTTCTGTGTTAAAGTTTCTACTGTCAACTTGACACAACCTAAAATCACCTGGAAAGAGAAACTCAACTGAGGAACTGCCCAGACTAGACTGGCCTCTGGCCAGGTCTGTGAGAAAATGTCTTAACTGATGATTGATGCAAGAGGTCACCCTACTTAGCAGCATCTCTACGAAGGAGCGAGGATCTGGGCTATATGAAAGCAAACTGAGCAGGAGCCAGTCACCCACCCAGTATCAGCACTTCTGCATGGTTTCTGTTTCAGTTCCTGCCTTAAATTCTCTCATTGATGGGTTTGTGACTTGGAAGAGTGAAATGAAGTAACTTTTGCCTCCCCCAAGCCACTTTTAGTCATGGTATTCATTACAGCAACAGAAAAGTAAACCAAAACAACTTTGATCTTCCTGCCTTCACCTCCCAAATGCTGGGATTATAGGCCTATGTCACCAGGTCTGGTTCATAAAGTACTGGGGATGGAATCCAGGGCTTCATATGCACTAGGCAAACACTCCACTAACTAATCTACATTGCCAGCCCGCAGCTTCCAAATTTTGTTATTGTTTTGACAGAGGGTCTCACCCTGGCTGTCCTAGAACTCCAGATGGTGACCTCAAACTCCCCAGGGCTGTAAATGAAGGCCTGTGCCATCACACCCTTCTAAAAGAGAGAATACAGAGTTGTATTAATATATTAACAACTGTATTGTTTAATCTGTCAACATTTATAACTTAGCGAACCAACAATTTCCAAATCACCAATAGTGTGCTATAAAATTATGCATGAGATATAGCATACAAGATGAACAGTATGACAGCATAAATTTAATGATATGGTTTCCAAATCTGTAGCATAACCAGCCTTTAACGAGATTTGAGTACAGTGTAAATAGAGAATACAAATATCGGTCTAGTCTACAGAGTGAGTTCCAGGACAGCCAAGTCTAAACAGGGAAATCCAGTCTCAAACCCACAACCACCTCCGCAAAAACAAACAAACAAACAAAAAACAAAAACAAAACCCTCCCTTCTTTCTTAGCTACTTCTCATTATGCAGTCCTGGTTGTCCTGGAACTAAGTATGTAGACCAGGCTAGACTTCAACTCAGAGAGCCAGCTGCCTTTGCCTCTCAAGCACTGGAATCAAAGGCTTGCATCCTTGAGCCTGTCTGTCCTAACTAATTTTTAAGTTTAGTTCTCAGAAGTCTATGCTAGGGCTGGGTGTTACGGCAAACGCCTTTAATCCCAGCAACTGGGGAGATAGAGGCAGATGATAACTTTGATTTCGTGGCAAGCCTGGTCTACACAGTAAATTCCTGAACAACCACGAGTGAGATCTTGTATCCAAAAAAAAAGTAAAAGTCTACACCAGGGTATACTAATAAAGTTCTATTATCTTATTATTTATAAGCAAACATGGCAACAATAAAACTGGAAATGTTTTGAAAACTATGTCAAATATCCAGATGTCCATGTCCTTACCCCTACCAAATAGACTAGCCAATAATGGGAGACTGAACATACAGGGAGGGTGGAATAGTATAAAAATATCTAGACTTGGGTCAAGACATCAGACATTCCTGAGTCCTCTTATTCTACCTCCCACCTACAAAACTCTGAACGTGAGACAGAGTTGGGAATTGACAAATAATTTCTGACATCTTTTGGCTGCAGTTATTCAGAAATCCAATCCTTCTGACCTCGGTTTACACGGAACATGCGGCAGAACAGAAAAGAACCTTTCATTCGGCTGACCAGACCTCTAATGGCCAGGCATGGTCGTAAAAAGCTAACGCACTTCCGACTCACTCAATCCTCTGATTAACCCTAGACAAAACGCGTCCTCTAGAGTGGTCAAGGAAATGATGGGGGAACCTCACTGAGTTCCCAAGGCACCATCCCCGCAAGGCCTGCCTCACCTCTGCCGGGCGAATGAATGAGTAGCACCGGAGACAACGAGGTTCACTCGGCGTGGGCTGCCACCCGAGACCCCCTGGCCTACGCCCCAAACGTGTGCATTCCCTCCCAGGGCCTCCCGAGCCAAGCCGCAGGGCCGCGGGCCCCGCCCCCTCACGCAGGCCCGGAGGAGCGCGCCCGGCACGAGACTGGCGACGGAGAGGGCCCAGGGCGTCCCGCGCAGATGCCGGTCCAAAGGGAGAGACCCGCCCGCCCGGTCCCAGCGGCGTCCCCGACTTACCGCGGTGAGTCTGGGGTGAGGACCCAGGTCCGTCTGCCACCCGCCGCTCACAGAGCAGCGCGCGGCAGCCAGGAAACCGTCGCCGCAGCCACCGACCGCCGCTCCGGGCGCAGCGCGCAGAGGCCCGACTGCGTCACACGCCGCCCGCCCTCAGAGGCCAGCCCCGGGCGCTCCGCCCTAGCCGGCCGCGCATAGGCAGGCCTGGCCGCCACTCGAGGCCCGCCCCATTACTCATTGGGCGACGAGCCTTTTGAAACCGAACTGAAGGCGGTCTCTGAGGAAGCGGAGGGGAAGAGGAGGGGCGTGAGGACTGGGATGGGGGAAAGGAAGAAAAGGAGGGACGATGGGAGGGACGTGGAGTCCCGCCCTCTCTGCCGCGACGGTTGGCTGAGAGGGTCGTGACGGCACACAGCCCCTAGAAGAAGGCTGGGGAGTGGCTAGGAGGGTGAGGACCAAACAGCAGTGACGTTGCGTCTAGGCCACGCCCCTTTCCTTGGAGCGCGGAGACTCGGGCTACGGAAGTTCCGGCCAATCAGAGGGAAGGCCCAAAGATGACATGGTAACTGTTCTACCCTTTTTTATCCCCAGTCTGCGGGCAATGAAGGGACGGCTCTCTGGCCACCCAGCTGGCCCTCTGGCCACCCAGCTGGCCCTTCGGAGCTGGAGAACCCTTTCGGGATACCTCTCGGTCCACATGGCTTGTCTGTGGCCGCTCCGACACCCTCAGTCCCACTGTTCTTAACAGGGGAAGCCAGTCCTCGCATATCCTTCCCTCCTCTGAATCTCTAAGGTAGATCTGAGCAATGGTCTGTTAGGGCTTGATCCCAAGGAGGGATTCTTGGACCTTTTGCCTCTTTCAAAACCTGTACCTGGCCGGGCGGTGGTGGCGCACGCCTTTAATCCCAGCACTTGGGAGGCAGAGGCAGGCGGATCTCTGTGAGTTCGAGACCAGCCTGGTCTACAGAGCTAGTTCCAGGACAGGCTCCAAAACCACAGAGAAACCCTGTCTCGAAAAAACAAAAAACAAAACAAAACAAAAAAAAAAAAAAAAACCTGTACCTGTTCGGGGTGACTTGGTGCAAATGTCCCGCTTCTCTCCAGGACACATTTGCTAACCTCAGCAAGTTGTGATGTTTGGGCGGTCCCCTGGTCAGGATCTTGTTACTTTGTATGTTATTTTTCTATTCTTTGCCTCCTCTATCCCCTGGTCTTGGTCAAAGCTGCATTTTCATACTTTTGGTGTCTGTTTCATCCTAGGACCTAGCTAAAGGCAGAGGAGTGGGCATGTTCTAGAAACCAGACCCGTCTAATGATTGAAGTCTCACAGAATAGCAGGGTCTGTCCTCAGAAAGAGAGTGCACACTACCGCTCCACCACCTCCTAGGACATCAGTATACAACCAAAACGAGATGGGCTAGGAATTTTAAATGAATCTTCAATGTCCTTGGTAGTACGGGAATTGGAAACATCTTAAAAACGAAATGGTGTTGGGGCTGTAGCTCAGTTGATAGAGTGCTTGCCTGCCACGTGCAAAGCCTTCTATTCCGTCCCCAGCACCACATAAACAGATTGGCTTATTATAGTTAAATGTAAATGGAATCAAAATCTAGGACTTTT
>NW_004949139.1:2125977-2126566 GCF_000317375.1 Microtus ochrogaster
TCTAGGACTTTTGTGTCTGGTGCTTTCTCCTAGGATACTGTTTTCAAGGTTCACCTGCATGGATAACATGTATCTGTAGCACGATTAATAAAAACACAGAGACAGAAATTGGGGTTCAGCCTGAAAGTCAGAAAAACAAAACGACCAGCTTGGCTCTATCCTGCCTCCAGGAATCTCAGGATGAAACTGAGAGCTGTCTCCTCCCGTCTTATATTCCTCTCTAGTGCTAGGATTAAAGGGGTGCACCATTACTGCCCGATTTCTGTAACAAACTAGTGTGGCTATTGGAATTAAAGGTGTATGTCACCACTGCCTGGTCTCTACGGCTGTTTTACTCTCTGAACTTCAGGCAAGCTTTATGTATTAAAAATACAAATGAATATCACCATATGTAGTACCCCATTCAGAACTGGAGAGATGGCTTAGCAATTAAGAGCACCAACTGTTCTTCCAAAGGATACAGGTTTAATTCCCAGCACCCACATGAGAGCTTATACCAGTCTGCAACTTCAGTTTCAGGGGACCCGACACGCATGGCAAAATATTAATGCACATAAAGATAAAAATGTTTAATGGTGGAACTGGAGAA
>NW_004949139.1:2127166-2132483 GCF_000317375.1 Microtus ochrogaster
AAAAAAAAAAAAAATATTTGTTTGCACTCAAGAAGCAAGATCTCTGAGTTTGAGACCAGCCTGGCCTACAGAGAGAGTTCTAGGACAGCTAGGGCTACACAGGGAAACCCTGTCTGTGAGTGTTGCAGGTGCTTGTGAGCCTTCCTGCATAGTTACTGGAAACTGAACTTAGTCTGTAAGAACAGTAATGTGCTCTTAACCACTGAGCGATTTCTCCAGTCCAATTGTCTCATTTTTAATACTATTGTTTCTTTTGGGGGGGAGTGTAGACATATCCATGCCATGGTACACAGAGACCAGCCTGCAGCAGTCTCCCCTGTCCTTTGTATGGGTTCTGGGGGCTCTGCACTCAGGGTATCAGGTTTGCACAGCAAATGTTTTTACCTGCTGAACCATTTGCCAGTCCTAATTTTTTTTTTTTTTTACATTTTGGGGACAGAAGGATGGTTCAGTGGTTAAGAGTGCTTGTTGCTCTTGCAGAGGTCCAGGTTCAGTTCCCAGAACCTTCATGATGACAGACCACAATTGTCTGCTGACTCCAGTTCCAAGGAATCTGATACCCTCTTCTGACCTCTGTGGACATGCACATGATACATGTAGAAATCAGTAAATAATCTTTTTTAAAAACTCGTTTTTTTTCTCACTGTGTAGTATAAGTGCCACACTTATTTACCAGGCCAAAGTCACCTGAGAAACCCAGCGGCCTGAAAGCTCCACTGCCTTTCAGAACTGGAAGGCACACTGTGCCCCAGGAGCCATGGACTCTAACCTAAAAACCCTAGACGCACGCCTCTCAAGGAAGGTAAGCCAGGCTAGCGCCATGGTTCCCTGCAATTCCCCCTTTTATAACCTTTAACTTTAGGGCGTGCAACTTAGTATTTAAAGCATACATGGAGTAGCAGCTCAATCTTAAGACTATAATGTTTCGGGCTGGAGAGATGACTCAGAAGTTAAGAGCAAAAAAAAAAAAAAAAAGAAGAAGTTAAGAGCACTGTTTTCTCTTCCAGAAGGGCCCGAGTTCAATTACCAGCAACTATATGGTGGTTCACAACCATCTCTAATAAGGTCTAGTGCCCTCTTCTGGCCTGCAGGGATATATGGAGGCAGAATACCATATACATGATAAGTAAACATCATTTATTTATTAAAAAAAAAAGACTAATGTTTCCCAGTTAGCCAGCAAAAGCTTCCCCGGGGACATTTCTACGGACCATAGTTTAGAAGTCCATTTAGAGAGAGAAAAATAATGACCAAAATCTTGGCCAGGTTTTGTACAGCAATGGAGGAGAGCAATTCATCTTACTTTGAATGTTGAATGGTTATTAATTTTATCATGCAAGGTCTGAACATCAATACTTAAATTATCATGTGACCATCTCTGCTTAGGGAACAATATGACTAGCTTTGGGGGCACCCAAGATCTCAGAGTCATTGACATAGAGAAGAATGTTATTCTCTTCCCGATTAACAAAGTAAAACACAAGGGGATCATCAGGTCCATAAGCCCAGAGCAGCTCAGCATTCAGATGTGTTCAACAGAGACAGCAGAGCAAAAACAGTAATTCTGCAGTCACACTTGTCCCCTAAGACTTGCTGTCATTGTAGGTTCTATTCTTCTTGGTTCGACAGCACCTTTGCCCTGTTCTCCTCCTTCTTCCTCAGGTACCCACACTGACTTTTCAGCACCCTGAGGAAAAACATAAACAGCTCGACTCCAGTGAATTACTGGATCAGGGTATTGCACTGAGCTAACATAATAGGTCTCCAAAGAACTGTGACCTTGGATTTTTTCAGAGGGACTCAAAAACATTCTGCAGCAGTGAGGCCATCCTTGCCCAAATTAAAAAATTGAAAGTATATATAATAGAAGATAAAGTATTGTGAGGAATAGCCATATTTTTCTTCTCCCCTCCTTTATTTTTAAATAACATTTAAGCTTTCCATTAGCTCTTTCCAAAAAAGGATTGACCCTGAGGGTTATAAGGAATGCCTGTGATGTGGAGTATATCAAACTGTTGGTAAAATTTCTGAAAAGACTTGGCAATGTATGTAATGGCACTTCTAGTTTTTAATATTCTGCAGAAGCATAAAATAGTAAAAGTCAGTGCTAAGTTGTTGGAGAAGGGGCCGCTTATTCTTTCTGGCTAGCTTATACCCAAAATAATCACACAGAAGCTGTATTAATTAAATCACTGCTTGGCCCATTAGCTCTAGCTTCTTTTTTGCTAACTCTTACATATTAACTTAACCCATTTCTATTAATTCATGTATTGCCACATGGCAGTGGCTTATCAGCAGAGTTTCGACATGCCTGACTCTGGCCGTGGCTCCATGGCATCTCTCTGACTTCGCCTTCTTCCTCCCAGCATTCAGCTTAGTCTTCTCCACCTACCTAAGTTCTACCCTATCATGCCAAGGCAGTTTATTCATTAACCAATAAAAGCAACACATAGAAAGAAGGACCTCCCACACTACTAAGTCATCAGAGGTAGTTAATGAAAATTTTAATTTTATAATGAGTTAATAGTTTACCCAATTTTTATTTTTGTAAACAAATGTTTAACATTTTATTATTTTTAGTTGAAAGGAAAATACCCAAAATCTCCTCAGTAAATTGGGAACGTGGGGATCATGGGAGAGGGTAGAAGGGAAGGGGGAATAAGGGAGGGAAGAGCAGAAAAATATATAACTCAATAAAAACAATAAAAAGCTACAGTCATTTAAGGAATGCTGAGCAGGAGAAATAGTCATTCCCAGAGAAGTACACACCAGTTGGCTATATAATACCAAATGGTCAGTCTGGAAATAGGCTTACAAATAGCATTATATAAACTGAGCAGTATGTATTTATATATTTAGGAATATGTGTGTATATACATAATACATATATGTATATAACAACAATTATTTTTTTTAATTATTATAAAAAAAGGTCATGAATTTGAATGAGAGTGAGGAGGGGTATATGGAAAGTTTGGCAGGAAGAAAGGGAGGTGGGTAATTATATGATTATATTATGTTCTCAAAATAATTAATTTTTAAAAAGAAAAAGTTAAGAAAGGGAAACAAAATACCATGCTTATAATGTATAATAGAAACAAGAGGAAACTATTTTTTTCTTAAAGCAGTAGCAACAAACTTTTGACATAAAGTTGGACTATTTGTCATTATGCATTTTTTTTCTTGTTGAATAACTGCCAACAGTTGGGGCATTGCTTGCTCTTGGAGGGCCACAGCCAAAGCTAACCCCTCTTTCTTTCTAAAGAGACAGATGGCAGTCTGGCATGTAGCATTAGCATTTTCATATGCCAGTTGTTTAACAGTAATCATTTTCACCTTCCCATCAACCATTAGGCAATTGACCACAACCACCCGCCAAAGATGAGAAACAAAATCTTGATATGGCTTATGAGGCCCCTGTCTAATTTTAGAAAGTCCCTCTGTCTTTTTTCCAGAATCTGGTAACTTATGCCATGCCTGTAAAACCAATGCATTGGTTTGTCCATAGCCTCAGGAGGAAATGTAATCTTTTGATGAGCACTAATGCACACCACATGCCTGCTAACTTTTCAAGTTAGGGGCACATTTTTTTTTTGAGACAGGGTTTCTCTGTGTAACCATCCTGGCTATCCTGGAACTATATTTGTAGACCAGGTTGGCCTCAACTCACAGAGATCCACCTGCATTTGCCTTACAAGTGCTGGGATTAAAGTTGTGTGACATCACCTCTTGGCTATTTTGTTTATTTTTTTGTCCCTTTTTTGTTTGTTTGTTTTTGTTTTGTTTTTAAGACAAGGTTTCCCTGTGTAGCTTTGGAGCCCGTTCTGGAACTCACTCTGTAGATCAGGCTAGCCTCAAACTCACAGAGATCCTCCTGCCTCTGCCTCCTGAGCACTGGGATCAAAGGCCTGCTCCACCACCACCTGGCATATTTTGTTGATACCTAATAGCTTGGTCCTGAAACCTTTTTGAATAATCAGTCTTTCTCAGTAAATATTCACCTCCTAGTAAGATAAGCCTTTGCTGAGATCCTCTAGTCAAAGGGAAAAAAGCTTCCCCAGAATAGAATCAAGGAGAGACAATATAAAAAGAGAAGTTGGTCCATACTGAGCACAGACCTGCTTAAGATCCTTAAAGAGCCAGGTCTGGAAAATAACTTAGTGGTTAAGTGTACTGTCTACTCTTCCATAGGACCCAGAGTCAATAGCCAGCACCCACACGGCAGCTTACAACTGTCTACAACTCCAGTTCTAGGGGACCTGGCACCCTCAAATGAGGCAAAACACCAAATGTACATAAAAATAAATAAGTCTTTTAAAAAGATCCTTGCTGCCTGGCAACGGTGGCGCATGCCTTTAATCCCAGCACCCAGGAGGCAGAGGCAGGCGGATCTCTGTAAGTTCGAGACCAGCCTGGCCTACAGAGCTAGTTCCAGGACAGGCTCCAAAACCACAGAGAAACCCTGTCTCGAAAAACAACAACAACAAAAATAATAATAAAAAAAATAAAAAGATCCTTGCTGGGTGGTGGTGGAACATGCCTTTAAATCCCAGCACTCGGGAGGCAGAGGCAGGTGGATCTCTGTGAATTCAAGGCTAGTCTGGTCTTCAGAATGAGTTCCCGGACAGACTTCAAAGCTACAGAGAAACCCTGTCTTGAAAAAAATCAACCGGGCGGTGGTGGCGCACGCCTTTAATCCCAGCACTTGGGAGGCTGAGGCAGGCAGATCTCTGTGAGTTCGAGACCAGCCTGGTCTACAAGAGCTAGTTCCAGGACAGGCTCCAAAACCACAGAGAAACCCTGTCTCGAAAAACCAAGAAGAAAAATCAAAAATAAAATAAAATAAAACAATAAAAAGATCCTTGAAAGTTTTAAATGCAGTGGGTGTATAATTTTTAGCTCTTTGCCCTGAGTTGTTATGATCAGGCATTTCACTCACCAGTTAAAGAAAATCTGCTCCTGTCTTCTCTCATCTCTTGGGCTCCATACAAAGTCTCTTGACTGGGAGACCTGTACCGTGACCTAAATGGAGTTAATTCTCGTATGGAGGGTGAGAAACCTCTAACAACTTCAGAAAGAAATGAAGCAAAGGAGCAAGAAAAAAAAAGTTTTGATGATATCAAGAACTGTATTTGCTGGGTAGGTTTTAGGAGTGGATGACTTGGAACTGGAAGCAGGGAGCAAAAGCAGCACAGAGGGGGAGGAATACCCTCTACCTGGCCACAGAGAGACAGGCTCTAAGTTTTCTTCTGTTCCCAGTGTTAGTTCTGCTTTTTCTGATCACTTTCATTTTTAAATTTAACTGTGTCATTTTTAT
>NW_004949139.1:2133043-2134086 GCF_000317375.1 Microtus ochrogaster
AGTGCTGGGATTAAAGGCTTGCGCCACCATCGCCCGGCTGTTCCTGCCTTTTTATACTTGTGTGCACACTATTCCCAGGAATTCCTTGCCTTTAAGTCCCCCCCTTTTTATTTTTTTTAATCCCCATATTTTAGGTTCCTGTTCCTGGCGCCAGCTGTAAGTGCTCATGCTTACTATGGGGCCAAGGTCACCTGTATGGCTAGTTGGAGAGACCACAGCACAACTGCGGCTGTAACAATTTTATTGAGAACAATCAGACTTTTTACACCTTAGTCAGAAACAGAATGGAGTGGCAATTTCCTGGATCAACTAAGATCAGTTTGTACTGGAAGCCTTCATGCTGCCTTGACTACTAAAGGAACACACAGAGAAACACAAAGCTGCCTGCTTCACTGCCCGAGGCAGTGCATTGGTCTTTCAGGAACTGGAAGGCACACTGTGCCCCAGGAACCATGAACTCTGAAAAACCATGACAGTGCCCCTCAAGGAAGCTAGGCCAGGGCAACTCCATGGTTCCTTGCAGTGTAGCCATAGCTAGGCTAGAATTCACAGTACAGACCATGCTGGCCTCTCTTCCTATACTCTATACCTATTATTTTAGTGATTGCCATAGACATCGCCACATAAATTCTTAATTTAGCAGAATGTCATATTATTAAGATACCTTTATAGGAAGAATGGAATTCACTAGGATGGAAGTGTAAGGTAGAACATTCCTGACTTTGAAAGGGGGAGCACAGGTAGGGTCAACAAAGCACTCACCATTTCCAGGATTGAAATCTAAGACTTCATTCTAGAAACAACAGAAAAGCCAAAGCTCTTTAGAACAATGAAGATTCTATTACTGTTTGTCTGGGTAATGGAATTAGATGGGTAACCCTAGGGTTGGCATTTGTTTATTTTTCCTAAGACAGGGTTTGTGTAACCCTTGCCTGTCCTGCAACTCATTCTGTAGACCAAGGTAGTCTTGAACTTAGAGATCCACCTTCCTCTGCCCAAGTACTGGGGTTAAAGGTGTGCTCTACCATGCTTGGCTGACTTTT
>NW_004949139.1:2135493-2137903 GCF_000317375.1 Microtus ochrogaster
GGGAATTGAACTCAGGACCTCTGGAAGAGCAGTCAGTGCTCTTAACCTCTGAGCCATCTCTCCAGCCCCCCCCATCTTGAAATTCTTAAAGTGCTTCTAGACCTGTGTTAGTACATCCATTCTTTAGACCCCAGTTCAGTTAAATCCGTCAAATATTTCCTGCGCTCCTACTCTATTCCTGCCCCTGCACCAGGATCAAGCAATCTTAGGTGGGGGCTGCCTCCTTATACTAGCTCCTGAACACTTGAGAGACTGAGGTAGGAGGGTGCTGTGAGTTTGAGGTCAGCCTAGACTATATAGTAACTTCTAGGACAGTCTGGACCACAGATCGAAAGTATCTAAAGAAATAATTAAGAGAGTTCCCAGAAAGGTGGGGAAATTAGACTGGGAGACAGACAAGGAATTCATTTGCTACTCTGTGGTCAGAGTCCTAATGAAAGCTTGGTGAAGGTATTCATTATTACAGCTGTAGGAAGATAAGCAGATGGTCAGAGGGAGTATAGATAAGGAAAAGATGACCAAAGTTCCATGGAAGAGGTAGATAAAGCTAGGGTCAAAAATTTAATTGCTAGAGTACAGGATGACCAGGTTAT
Source organism: Microtus ochrogaster (assembly GCF_000317375.1). Lineage (NCBI taxonomy): Eukaryota > Metazoa > Chordata > Mammalia > Rodentia > Cricetidae > Microtus > Microtus ochrogaster. The sequence goes on from NW_004949139.1 coordinate 2,136,087, forward strand.
GAAAACTGTTGAGCATTGCACGAAGGAATTTGCCCCTGCTCATCAAAACTATGGAGAGTTACTAAATAATTGATTAGTAGCAAAGAAGGGACATGGTCAGATCTGTCTTTTTTGTTTTGTTTTGTTTGAGACAGGGTTTCTCTGTGGTTTTGGAGCCTGGAACTAGCTCTTGTAGACCAGGCTGGTCTCGAACTCACAGAGATCCGCCTGCCTCCGCCTCCCAAGTGCTGGGATTACAGGCGTGCGCCACCACCGCCCGGCTTCAGATCTGTGTTTTAAGAGGAGTCATGGTGCTTTAATCCCAGTTCTGGGGAGGCAAAAGTATGTACATCTCGATGAGTTCCTGCCAGCCTGGTCTACATAGTGAGTTCCAGGCCAGCCAGTGCTAAAAGGGAGAGCCTGCCAAAAACTAAATAAAAGGTGGGGAGGACCAATGTGGGCTGAAGAGGTGGCTCAGTGGTTAAGAGCAATCACTCCATTGCGATTACTGTTCTTGCAAAGGACCTGGGCTGTGTTCCCATCATCTATATGTTGGCCCACAGCTCTAGTTCCAGGGGATCTAATGCCATATTTTGACCACCTTGGGCTTCTGCACAAACAAGGTGCACACACACACATACACATAAAAATTAATTTTTATCAGGAGGCAGAGGCAGGCGGATCTCTGTGAGTTCGAGACCAGCCTGGTCTACAGAGCTAGTGCCAGGACAGCTCCAAAACCACAGAGAAACCCTGTCTCGAAAAACCAAAAAAAAAAAAAAATTTTTTTATGCAAGGGGTTTCTCTGTGTAACAGCTCTGGCTGGCCTTGAACTCACAGAGATCCTCCTGTCTCTGCCTCCTGAGTGCTGGGATTAAAGGTGTGCACCACCACACCAGGCAATAAACAAAATCTTATATATTAAAAAAAAATAAACTAATGTGCTATCTGGAGTGATGACACATGTCTGTTGTCCCAGTGTTAAAAGGCTGAAGCCAGAGGATTGCTTGAGTTTGATGTCAACCTGGGAATACATCTCCAGTCATGCCACCTGGTATATACAGTGAACCCCTGTTTTAAAAGAAAGAAAAGAAGCCGGGCGGTGGTGGCGCACGCCTTTAATCCCAGCACTTGGGAGGCAGAGGCAGGTGGATCTCTGTGAGTTCGAGGCCAGCCTGGTCTACAAGAGCTAGTTCCAGGACAAACTCTAAAACTGAAGCCTGTCTTGAAAAACTAAAAAAAAGGGGGGGGGGCAGGAAGCCAATGAAGTAATCTTATAGAAACCTCTTTTTATGTATTATTTATTTTGTGGATGGATGTTTTTGCCTGCATGTATGCATGTGTACCCATATGCATGCTTTGTCCCCTAGGAGACCAGAAGAGGGTTTCAGATTCCCTGGAATCAGAGCTACAGGTGGTTATGAGTCACCATGCGGGTGTCAGGAATTGAACCCAGGTCTTTTGGAAGAGCACACATTGCTCTTTACTGCTGAGCCATCTCTTCCGCCCCACAGAGCTGTTCTTGACTCATTCTTTATCCTCTTCTTCTTACCTATCCCCCATGTGTACCTTGCTACGGAAGGCATGCTATGTGGATGTGCACAGGGAGAGTGAATGGTAACCGTGGCTCACAGTGGACACCAATGATACTATTTAAGTCACAGCCTGTCTAGGGAAGTTCCAGATATAAGCAAATTCACAGAAGAACAAGAGATAGCAGAAAATATCAACAGCAGCAGCTACTTGCACAATGGACAATTGCCAAGTTATGAAGCACTGGGTGCCTACTGGTTGGGATTGGAGGCCGAATTACCCATTCAATTTTTTTTTTTTTTTTT
>NW_004949139.1:2138273-2140214 GCF_000317375.1 Microtus ochrogaster
AAGGCTGATGCTGTCATATTGGACAGCAGGTACCTTGCCATCCTGACACTTACATTCCCCATACAGGCCGATGCTGTCATATTGGACAGCAGGTACCTTGCCATCCTGACACTTTCATCCTTCTTTATTTTTTGAGGCAGAGTCAGGGCTGGCTTTAAATTTGCCATGTAACCAAGGATATCTTTGAATGCATGGTCCTCCTGCCTCTACCTCCCTCCTGGTAAATTTACAGGCCTGTACCACCACATCCATTTGCTAGACTTTTTTTTTTAAGATTTATTTGTTTATTATTTAATGTGCATTGGTGTTTTGCCTGTGTGTGTTTCTTTTTTCATATTTATTTTATGCATTTTGGTGTTTTGCCTGTGTGTATGTTTCTTTTTTGATATTTATTTTATGTGTTTTGGTGTTTTGCCTGCATGCATGTCTGTGTGAGGGTGTCAGATTTTGGAGTTACAGGAAGTTATGAGCTGCCATGTGAGTGCTGGGAATCGAACCCAGGTCTTTTAGAACAGCAACCAGTGCTCTTAACCACTGAGCCAACTCTCCAGTCCCTGACTTTTTTATCAGTATGATGGATCTCACCAAGTTCACCTGTCCAGATTATTAAGAGGAGCAAATGGAAGGCTATTTATAGCCTCTGGCACATTGTAAGAACACTCTCGTCTGCTTTTCCTTATATGAACCAAATGAACAGAAATATGCTTAGAGGGAGTCCTAGACCACTGAGGTCAGAGAAGGCGTAGGGTGAGTTCCGACTGTAGTGTGAGGGTTGTAACAACCTTCACATATTGGATACCTTCCACTCACCTGCCACTGCTGTTCTCACAGTGGCCTGTGATAAAGATATCCCTTAAGCCATCTTATAGATGAAGAAACAGACTCAGAGCTGTGAGGCGAATCTTCACACTGTACAGGTCCCAAGAGAATGAAGTGTAAGATCAGAGATCCTCAAGCCAGACATTGGTAGTAGTTTAGAAACTGAAGGACCCAAGCTCAGGGGCCAGTATTTACAGTCACAGGAACAGTCAAGGGGTCTAAAAGGGAACAAGAGAAAGGAGTAGGCACCACGGAGGTGAAGCCAGACAGAAGCCCCATGAAAGGAAACAGATCTGGTTGCTGAGACTGGATACAAGTGATCATTTTAGGCCTGATACCGGTGGTGGTGGTGCTCACCTTTAATCCCAGTACTCAGGAGGCAGACACAGGCAGTTCTCTATGAGTTCAAGGACAGCCTGGTCTACAGAGTGAGTTCTAGGACAGCCAAAACTACATAGAGAAATCCTATATCAAACAAACAAAGCAGCAAAAAAGCAGTGGCCACTTTAGTAAAATCTTACGAGTCTATTTGTTCTGTCAACCTTAGGAGCATGGCAGAGTATTCAGTCAAGAAAAGTTGCTTTGGAGCTGTGACAGCTCACTTGGTAAAAACACCATGAAAGCTTGATGACCTGAATTTTATTCCTGGAAGGAAGGAAACCATGATACTAAGAAAAGAACCCACTCCTGAAGCCAGGTGGCACACACCTTTAATCCCAGCACTCCGGAGGCAAAGAGGTGCATCTCTGAGTTCGAGCCTGGTCTACAGAGCTAGTTCCAGGACAGGGACCAAAGCTACAGAGAAACCCTGTCTTGGAAACCCCCCCCCCAAAAAAATAAAACAAGAACCAACTCCTGAAAGTTTGCTTTGCTTTGACTTCCACATACAGGCATATGGCATATGCAGGTCATGAACACACAACATACAAAACACACCATGTATATTAAATACATACAAAGAATAAAAATAAAGTGTAGCTTTAGTGAACTTGGTGGTGCACACCTGTAATCTACAAACACTGGCCTCGAGATTAAGGCTATTCTTGGCTACATAGTGAGTTGAAAGACTGCCTGAAACCATTCAAAAAGAGAGAGAGAGAGAGAGAGAGAGAGAGAGAGAGA
>NW_004949139.1:2140314-2148851 GCF_000317375.1 Microtus ochrogaster
AACAAAAAGTTTTTCTAGCTAAGAGACCTTTCTTAGTTAATACATCCTTTTTTGTTTTATTTTGTTTGTTTGGTTGGTTTTGGTTTTCGAGACAGGGTTTCGCTGTAGTAGCTATCAAGCCTGTCCTGGAACTAGCTCTTGTAGACCAGGCTGGCCTCGAACTCACAGGGATCCACCTGCCTCTGCCTCCCGAGTGCTGGCATTAAAGGTGTGTGCCACCACCACCTAGCTAATTAATACAGATTTAATTTAATACATATTTAATCCTAGCACTCAGGAGGCAGAGGCAGGTCGATCTTTGAGTTCTAGGCCAATTTACAGAGCGAGTTCCAGGATAGCCAGGGCCCTGCAGAGAAACCCTGTCTCGAAAAGCTAACTAACCAACAAAGGAAAAACTATTTTCTTTAGACTTAGAGCCCCAAAGAGTGGATGTGAGATTAATTTCTCTGGATCCCTCCATCATTCCTCAGCCCAGTACCAGTCACAGACAGGGTTTAGTCTTGGTCTTCTCAATCAATAAGACTAATATATGAAATTCAGCTCTTTTAAGTTAATCAGCAAATTGAGCCTCTGTTTCTCATCTCTCTGAGAAGATTATCCTACCCCAAAAGAAAGGAGGGATGAAGGACCAAATATTTCTCCTGTAGGCATTTTAGGGATTGCCAGGACCACTTGCAGCAGATGCAGAACTTCTGAAGCAGTTATCACCACTTAAGCCCTACTTAAATTTCCACAGTAATGACATGTTTTGGATCCTCTGTATCCTATGCACATTTCTACTTTATATCTATTGACTCATTTCATCTTCATAAAAATAAGATGAGGTGAATAATTTTCTTGTTTTTGGTTTTTTAGGTTTTCAAGACTTTTTTTTTTTTTAATGTGCGTATTCCTGGCAGTCCTGGAACTCACTGCTTCTGCCTCCTGAGTGCTGCGGTTAAAGGTGTATGCCACCGACACCAGACTTTTTTTTAAAGGCAGAGTATCGTATGGGTGGGGTGAGATGGCTTGTTGAGTGAGACCTCTGGGTAGATGAGATAACTCAGTGGTAACAGCACTTGCCACCAAGCCTGACAACCCGAGTTCAGGCCTTGGAACTCAAAGCGTGGAAGGAGAAACTGACTCCCACGAGCTGGCCTCTAACCCCCACCAGCACTCATGTACCCTCCTCACAAAAAAGTGTAGGACTTCTTTGTGCCTCCACATCTTAGTGCCGCCAACCCATGTGTGTCACCAACCCATGATCAGGCACATGCTGGGCAAGCACTCTACCAACTAAGTGACCACCCTAGGCAGAAATGATTAAAATCCCCACTTTACCAAATGGAAAACGGAGAAGGAACATTACCTGTTCCCTGCCTGAATCATGCCAATATGTAGAATCAATCCCATACAGTAGCTATAATTGCCACACTGCAGAATGATCCTTTATGGGTTAGTCCAGGCCAGACCAAAGTGAGTGGCGCGCGCCTTTAATCCCGGCACTCTGGAGGCAGAGACAGGAGGATCTCCTCACGGAGGCCAGCCTGGTCTACAGAGCGAGTTTCAGGACAGTCAGCAGTGTTTCACAGTGAAACCCTGTCTCGAAAAAACAAAACAAAACAAAAAGTGAGAAAAGAACACTAGGAACTGGGCTGGAGAGAGATGGCTTAGAGGTTAAGTGCACTGGCTGCTCTTCCAGAGGGATCAGAGTTCAATTCCCAGCAACCACATGGTAGCTCACAACCACCTGTAAAGGAGGTCTGGCGCCCTCTTCTGGCCTGCAGGGATACATGTATACATAATAGATAAATAAATAAACCCTAAAACAAAACAAAAAACACTGGGCGCTGGTTTCTCTTCATTGTGAAAAAGCCTTTAAGCTGGGTCTTGCAGAACTTCCACCCTTAACCCTCTCCAGAGACATCTGACAGGATAGGGCTCCCTCTTCTGATAGAAGGTGGGAACAGCTTTGGCCCAAAGTTTCTGGGATGGATTTAGTCTCTCACTACCTGCTAGGTTGTATTGATCGGGTTTGTTTTCCCAGCATTCTGTAACCGGCCGTAGGGAGAAAAGGCTGGAGCAAAACTGGCATAATGTTTCAGAAGTGCAAAGATGGATAATTCGACTAGAATGAGGGTGGAAGACTGGAGAGCCCCGTTAGGGAAAGAAAGACATTTGGACCTCACTGAATTAATTTTATGTTCTTTCAACAGGTGATGGCATGTAGCCAGAGGTAAGAAGACAAGGTGACTTATCCAACATGTCAAAACCAGATATCCAGGGCCCTTCTGTCTGTTCTCACCCAGCCAAAAATAGTGGGGACAGAATAGACCTGGAGAAGCTTGGCTTCTGGAGACGCGAGGTGATCAGGAGAGCCAGAGGTCGCGGGCCCGAAAAGAGGGGAGGAGCCAGTGTAGTTACTGGCCCTGTTTCCTCCCTAAGATCCGCCCCAGACGCACCGCCCCGCCTCGCGCCGGTGCTGCTGCTGCGACCCGCCCCCTTCACTCGCCCCCGGGCCGGGCGGGGGCTCCGGGTTCCTGGGCCCTTAGCTACCCGTCCGGCACCCTAGCCACCGCTGCTTGGGTGAGTAAGGGAATAGCCGGTTTGGGCCACAAGGTAACCTCACTCGGGGAGCCCCGCCACGAGGTCCGGCCTCCACAGGCCTGGAGTCCGGGTGCCTGCCCGCCTTGTGCACACACTCGGAACCCGGGGAATTGTAGGCGGCCAGACACTGAGCCGACTATTGCCCGCTCTGTAGTGGGGCTAGGTGTGCTGGGATTAAATGCTGCCTTTACTCCGCAGGGCTTCCTGCTCAAGATCCCTCCAAGCGCTGCGGATGGAGGCGTGGGGGAGCCTTGCAACCTCATAGTCTAGTTTGAGTCCCAGCTCTGCCAGTTACTAGCCTGTGGCTTTGAGTAAGTGTTTTTAACCACCTCGAAGCTCAGTTTCCTCTTCTGTGAAATGGGAACCCAGAAGACAGCCAGCACATACTCTTAGAATAAATAGGATTAAAAGAGATTGTATATTAAATGCTGAGCTCAAAATGTAGATTCTGGCAGGATATAAAGTGGGGATACTCCTTTAAAAAAAAAAAAGCAGTTTTCAGACCCCTGTGTGGTGCCTGTAATCTCAGCAACAGGAAGACAGAGACAGGAAGGAGGATTGTGAGTTTCCAACAAGCCTGGGCTACATAGTAAGGCCCTTTCCCACACACACTAACACTCTAAAATAGAGTAAAAGCGACTAAGTAGTACCAGTGAAGAAGCGAAAGCTGTCTAGGAGCAGAACTGCAGGTAGTGCGCTCCTAACCCTGAGATACCAAGCAGGGACCAAGTTGGAGGGGCCTTAGAAGTAATCTAAACCTTGTGATTTCTTTCTGTTGTACAGTTTGAAACAGGCCCAGGATGGTTAGGTGACTTGTCCAAGTCACACACCTAAAAGCAAAGCCAGGCACAAAGCCAAGAAGTGGAACCAACTATCCTTTCTGTACCAGCTCATCATCCCTTCCTGAGGTAAGGTCTGGTCTTCTGTTGGATGAGGAGGAGGTCAGATGCAGTCCAGGGGTGGGCTGCCAGGGAGAACGCTCTCACCTAGGGCCCTGTGCAGGGAATGTTGGGTGTGGGAGGGTCATCAGTGCCACTTCAACTTCCAGGGGAGATGCTTGACCAAATATTTATTGCCCCAAAGGGAATTTGGGTTGGGCAGCCTTTCTGGCCTGGCAGAGAGGTAGTTGGGAAGGTAGATGAAAATGCAGAGGTGTGTCCACCTGTTTCTGGAATGCTAGGAGGCCAGGAGAACAGAGTTCTGTTTAAGGGTGGGGCAAGAAAGAGTCATGGCTCCAGACCAGAAGGGCCGGTTTTTTTTTAATGTGTCTGGAGCCAGCTATTGCTTGGCAGCAAAACAAAAAAACACCCCAAATTCTGGGAATGATTATTCCCCGGGCTCAGCCTTGAGGAAGAGATTCTCTGCCTCTTGGTTTCTCCATCTTTACAATGGGAACAGGCAGATTGGCTCATCTATATAGTACATGGTATTTCTTTTCTTTTTTTTTGTTTTTTTTGTTTTTTGAGACAGGGTTTCTCTGTGTAGCCCTGGCTGTCCTGGAGCTCACTCTGTAGACCAGGCTGTCCTGGAGCTCACTCTATAGACCAGGCTGGCCTCCATGCCCGGCGTATTTGTTTTCTTTTGTCCTTGGCTCACTCTGGTCCTAATCTGACCTTCCTGCCTGGAGTTTTGGTCCAGAGAGAGAGAGGGGTGAAGAAAGTCAGAGTTGAAATACACAGCCCTTTGTGAGCCCTCCCTTCCTCCGCTGATCCTGAGTCGGATCCTGAGTCGGATCCCGCTTCAGCTTCCCTTCTACTCTAGGGTTGTTAGTGTACTTAGCTATTTTAGTGCCTTACCTTAGAAACTCTTTCAGCTGGGCGGTGGTGGCTCACACCTTTAATCCCAGCAGAGGCAGGCAGATCTCTGTGAGTTCGAAGTAGCCTGGTCTACAAGAGCAAGTTCCAGGTCAGGCTCCAAAGCTACAGAGAAACCCTGTCTCGAAAAAAACCACAAAAAGAAAAGAAAAAAGAAAAAGAAACTTTCTTGTTTGTTTCTCTAGACAGGGCTTCTTTGTGTAACACAGCCTTGGTTGTCCTAGAACTCTCTCAGTAGACCAGGCTGGTCTCGAGCTCACAGAGATCCATCTGCCTCTGGCTCCCAAATGCTGGAACTAAAGGCGTGCTCCACCACACCCTAGCAGAAACTCTTGTCCGAGGGAGGAACCTTTACCCCATCTCAGGAGGCACTGGGTACTGAGAAGCCACCAGAAGCTGACCAGGCAGCTCTGGCCTATCCACAGCAAGCCTGATTCTGCAAAGCCTTTCACCCTTCACAGCACGTGAGGCACAGGCAGGAACAATCATGGGATGGAGGTTCTGTCAGCTTCCATGGAGTCCCTGCTACACTGGATCACTGTGCCTGCATATAGCATCCCAGAGTCTGGGAAGAGAAGGACCTGAAAGTGAACCAGGGCCCTGCACCTTAGAGGAGCAGTGAGAACCGAGAGACTGGGGCAGAGGCTTGGGGGCTGGGTAGGGGGACATGGGCCAGTCTATTAACCAGTTGCTTTAAAGTTTGGTTCTTGAACCAGTGGGAAACTAGCTAAATCAACTACTACAGTCTAGGCTTGTCTAGCCAGGCAGAAGGTCGAGGAGAAGACTGTGCAGTCTCTCTCAAGTTTTATCTGAGTATAGATCAAGTTCATTGTCTTCCCTCAGAAACTGAAGTTGAGTGTTACCTTGGGATTCTGAGTCAATCTTCCCTACATAGTACAGGAACTGTAAAAATTTTGGTGTCTCCTCATACTCCCTGCTATATAGCATAGCTAAGTTTTGGATTGTGCAGGAGTGTAGTGTTACCACTGGCCCCCCAGCCCTGCTGTCTGGGACCCTGACAGTGCCCTCCATCCTCAGGTTTGACAAGATGTATCAGGTCCCACTGACGCTGGACCGGGATGGGACCCTAGTCCGACTCCGTTTCACCATGGTGGCCCTAATCACGGTCTGCTGTCCGCTCGTCGCCTTTCTCTTCTGCATCCTTTGGTCCCTGTTCTTCCACTTCAAGGAGACGACATCTACACACTGTGGGGTAGGGCTCCCGTCTGGACCTTTTCTGAGACCCTGATTTGATATTAACGGAGTGAGCCAGTTCTCCTGTAGGCTCCACCAAATACACTGGGCTACTGGGTGGTGGTGGGTCGCTTGTAAACTGAGGTCTTAAGAATTAGGCTCCTTCTACTTTCCATGAAGGTTCTAGGAGCTGGGGTCATTAAAGTTGGGCAGTCCCCAACCCAGAACCTGGACCAGGTCTAGAGGTGCACGCTTTTAATCTAAACACTTGGGAGGCAGAGGTAGGTGAATTTCTGAGGCCAGCCTGATCTACATGGTGCGTTCCAGGGCAGTCAGGAATATAGAAATTCTGCCTTAAAAACAAAGTTATAAAAACCCAGAATCCAATACCTGCTCCAGGGTTTCCTGGGAGGATAAGACAGGAATAGAGGACATTGTAGGTTTCAGTATGTTGTTGTGGGCTTATGTTTGTGAGAATGTGTCTTTGTACATGTATGTATCAGTGATTGTGAGGGGCGTGCCTGTATTTAATGGCTTTGAGAAAGGTTATGTGTGTGAAAGAAACTCGGTCTGTCTGTGTGGGGACCTAGTTATGTGCATGGATATGTGTTCTAGGTAGGCCCCATACCTCTGAGGACATTTGAGCTATGAAGAGAGACTTGAGAGTTTCTTTCTTCATAAAATGTCAGAATAAATAGGGTAAGGCTGTGTTGACATCTGCTCTACTCCTATTCGCTAACCGACAGTTCTCCCTGAGCCCCAGAGCGTGAGCCTCAGTTTCTATGTGTATAGGGAGAGAGGTGGATGATGCCCTGCTCCTTTCCGAGGCTAATGTAGAGAGAGGTGGATGATGCCCTGCTCCTTTCCGAGGCTAATGTAGAGAGAGGTGGATGATGCCCTGCTCCTTTCCGAGGCTAATGTAGAGAGAGGTGGATGATGCCCTGCTCCTTTCCGAGACTAATGTAGAGCTCCAGGCAGAGCAGCATGGGAAGGCAGGCTGGGAGTGCCAAGGGAGGACAACAGGAGGAGGAAGAGAATGAGAAGGGACAAGAGACCATAAGGTTAGGAGGTGGCCCCAGGTGAGGCAGAGCCTGGACGTGGAGCTTAACTAACCTTCGAGAGAGCGTTGAAGGCCCCTGCCAGCTTCCTTTATGATCCTCAGACTTCTGAAAACCATCTGCTCCATGGGGAGACGAGGTCTACCAGAGGATCCTCTTTGGGAGTGTGGGGTGAGTATGTTCAGTAGGACTTGAATTTTTTTTTCTGATATGTAGACATGAGCCTTGATTGAGGGCACACAGTCTGATGAGAGATATCAGAGGGGATAGGGAAGCCGAAGGCGGTGGCTCCTGCCTATAATCCCAGCAGTGGGGAGACTGGAGTGGGGAGACTGGAGCAGGAGGATTCACTAGGACCCATTACCTAACTCCTGTCCATCCTGAAAAATCTTCCCAGGGTGTTTCCCGCTCTAGAAGCCCCTGCCTAGCCTCTTCGAGGCACCTGCTCTTCTTGCTGTTAGTCCCCCATTTCTCTCATACGTACCTGTGTCTGTCTTCCTCACCACCCTGGGATCTCCATGAGAACAAGCCCTGCACTGAGTCACGAAGTATTCACTGGATAAATAGACAGGACTTCCCCAGCTGGGAAAGGTTGGGAAAGGCAGATAGTCCAAACAAAATTGAAGGTTTTACTGCTTATAAGTTAAACAGAGTAGCCTGTTTGCTCTGCCCTTCTGGCTTGCCCTGAGGGCTAACGGGTCCAGTGACCTCAGCCTACCTGATACCCACTACCCACTCTCTGCATACCAGTTAGGGAACGAAAGCACGGGTAGCTGCTTGCCTAGTGACCCAGGAAATATTTCACCCCCATTCCCTGGGGCTCTTCTGTCGGATATAATTGAAGCTTTTCATTTATACTTTGAATTTCCTATCCAGAATATCTCAGGAAGGGCCAACCCTAGGAATAAAGTAAGTAACCTAGTGTAACACAACATCATTAATGATATTGCCTCTGCTTATCCCAAGTAACAGTGAGCTCCCTTCTCTGTAGCTACAGAGGTTTGTTTAATAACTGAGAATGAGCACACTCTTTTTTTTTTATAATAAAGCATAGATTGGGAGGGGGTGATTTTTTTGAGACAGGATCTCACTGTACAGTTCTGGTTGGCTTAGAACTTGCTATAGAACAGGGTGGCCCCAAACTCACAGAGATTCACCTGCCTCAGCCTCCCAAGTGCTGGGATTAAAGGCGTGCACTACCATGCCTGGCTAACAGATTTTTTCACCCCAAAAGTCTGCCCTGGCCTTGGCTCTGCTGTGATAGCCATGGAACTACTCTTTCCTCCTGGCTTTCCATCGGTCCTGCAGAGATAAAAAGACAGTAATGGAGACCCTAAGTCTGTCCTAGAAGCATAGCTCTAAGTTTCTCAGGAAACCTTCCCAGGACAGGGTCTGTAGACTCCTTACAACCCTAAATATGTCCTTGGCTTAATCCAGTTGGTAACTGTGTTGTCTGGATAATAAGCTTTCAGCTAACCTGGGAAATAAATGCACAAGCATTACTATTCCTTCCTATTTCTGTCAGACTTTTATTGATGCAGCCCAAGCTACCATTAGCTGTTTCTGTATAGGTATAGGCTGGACACTGATAGCTCATATTAAGGCCTGCCTAGAACTCTTTCGGATCTGATTCTTTTTTTATTTACTGTTTGTGTGTGTGTGCACATGTAATCATGCATGCATGTCCCATGGCACACGTGTGGCAGACAACTTTGAGAGTCAATTCTCTTCCTCCACCTTTGCATTCGATCTGGGGGATATCAGGTCATCAGGCTTTAACACAAGCACTTTAGCCTTCAGCCATCCCTTCAGACACTTGGTCCTCTCTCTCTGTTTCTCTGTGTAACAGCCCTAGCTGTCCTGGCACTAGCTCTTGTAGACCAGG
>NW_004949139.1:2149236-2170253 GCF_000317375.1 Microtus ochrogaster
TTTATGTGCATTGGTGTGAAGGTGTCAGATCTCATGGAACTGCATTTTCAGACAGTTGTGAGCTGCCATGTGGGTGCTGGGAATTGAACCCGGGTCCTCTGGAAGAGCAGTCAGTGCTCTTAACCGCTGAGCCATCTCTCCAGCCCAAAAGAGCCAAATCTTATTCTTTTTGCATTTCTAGAAATGCCTTTGTCTCCCTTGGACACAATATTTAGAAAGATCTCCGCCTCTGTGCCTGGCAAAAAAGCCAGTGGGCCGATCTTAATCACTATCACTTCTTACAGTTGCACAGTGTTCTGGGATTTATGAGGTGGCCTTGTTGATTCGGGGAAGGCTGTGTGCCTGGGCAGGCGTGGAGAACTTGGCTTTGTGGGCGGAGGGCAGGCCCTGAGGACCTGGGGGTGGGACCCTCTGGTTTGAAGCAGTTTCAGTCTGACTGGAGTCCTCAATCCCAGCTCAGGATTCTTCAGCACCCAGTGTAAGTGTTTCTTGATCAGCTTCCCATTCTACCCCATTCCCGATGAAGTCTGGTAGACTCCTTAGTAGGAGGAAGTATGGGATCCAAGGAAAGATTTGGTCCTAGGTCTTTCAATCCAGAGCCATCTCTGTTTGTCCCAGCTTGCCCCAAAAGGGAGCCTAGCTGGAGGAGTCATGGTGGTCAGGGCCATAGGCATGTGGGGAGGGACTTCTCTTCCAGGAGGGAAAAAGGAATGGGAAAAGGCCAGCTTCCTGGGCTTGTGCTTAACCTGGGTTTGACTCAGTACACTAAGCTGAAGCTGAAGGGAGAAGGTTCCAAAGACCCTTATTTATATTCCTCCAAATTTTGGATTGGATAAGGTAGTCCTCTCAGAAGGGAAAGGAACAGACGTTTGGTCCTCTGCAGGATCAGAGGACCTGTGGCTTGGCTCATTAAGAGCCTGGGGGTGGAATGGCTGGTAACCTGTAGTTCTACTGGAACGGGCCTAGGACACACTCATTGTTCCTAGTTGAACATGGGTGAGAAGGAGGAATGTGATCGGACAGGGTCAGCAAGAGGTTTAGCTAGTCCGAGCCAAGGGTCCTTAGTTTAGAGCTGCTTGGTAACCAAAGACTTTAGTCCAGGCACTTGATCCTGGCATGGTTCCGGGCCATTGTCTCATCTGCCGTGTGATGGAATAGTAACTTTTCCACTTGAGTTCCTGCCCAGCTGCTGTGAGGACAGAGTGAGACCATCCCAGCTCCAGTGTTCAGGCCCCTGGGGCCCTCTTGTTGTCTAGACTCTTTATTTATTTATTTATTTTTTTTTTAAATTTTTTGGTTTTTTCGAGACAGGGTTTCTCTGTGGCTTTGGAGCCTGTCCTGGAACTAGCTCTGTAGACCAGGCTGGTCTCAAACTCACAGAGATCCGCCTGCCTCTGCCTCCCGAGTGCTGGGATTAAAGGCGTGCGCCACCATCGCCCGGCTTTTGTCTAGACTCTTTAGGAGGCGGGACTAGAGCATCAGTGTGCCACAGTTCCTAAGGATGCCCATGCCTGTCTCTGCCACTCCTACTTCATCCTTTTGTTTTCTCCCCTGCTTTCCACTTACGTTCTTGCTTTTCCTTGAACCAGTTCTGGAAAAGGCTCCACTTTCCAATACCCAGGTATCCTACCAGGCCCCGAGTTGTGTCCCTTGCCTTGCTTGGACCACTCCTTACAGGATGTTCTCTGCACCCTTGGATCCCGATGGGACTGTGTTCCGGCTCTGCTTCACAGCCTTTGTTTGGTGGGTCATCACTTTTCCCCTGTTCGGCTTCTTCTTCTGCATCATCTGGTCTCTGGTGTTCCACTTTGAGTACACGGTGGCCACTGACTGTGGGGTGAGTTCCAGGCTTCCCCGCACCTCGGGCAGGGGCAGGTTATGAGGCATTGGTTAGGGAAGATCGGGAGGAGGAGAAAAGTGGAAGGTCAGAGAGAGGAAAGTGACAAAGGGGTTGGGAGTGGGACAAGTCAGAATTCATGGAGAAATTAGAGACAGGAACTCTCAGAGCAGAGTCATCAGCACCTCTAAGAGCTGGGAGAGGATTACAGAAAGTACAGAGAGTTGGGGCAGAGGATGTTGAGGGCACCTGAGGGAGGGAAGGAATTGGGAAGGAAAAGGAGGAAGATAGAAAGAAAAATTGGAGCCAGGATAAGTAACAGGTAGTTTTAGATCAGATTAAGAGAACCATCCCTGTTCTGTGATCTTCTAGCTTGGTTTCTCTACTGGCAGCTCTAGGCCCCACAACCCATGACCACTCAGGCTAGCTAAAAACCAGCATGGACTCCCTGCTTCCCAGATCAGTCTCCCAGGTCTTTTCTGAGAGACCAGGAATACAAGTTGAGTGTCAGCATGGAGATGAGGATGCATAGTTACAATGTAGTGAGTTGGAGTTCTTTTCCTTCCTTCCTTTTTTTTTTTTTTTAAGATTTGATTTTTATTTGTTTTTGTGTGTCTGTGTATGGATATGTGGGTAAGATGCCAGAAGACGGCATCAGATTCCCTGGAGCTGGAGTTTCAGGGGACTGTGAGCTGCTTGGGGTAGGTGCTGGGAACTGAACTGGGGTCTTTTGAGAGGGCAGCAAGCTCTCTTAACCACTGAGCCATCGCTTGCTATTGAATTGGGATTCTTACTGTGATAAAAAAAAAAAAAAAAAAAAACCCAGGGGCTCCAGGGCTCAGAGGAGACATTTTACCCAGCTTGGACACTGGAGATGGTTTCTTTCCTGAAGGAGGGAACTTTGTTGCTGGGATGTGTAGAGGTGAGAAAGGATCATTGTGAATACTAGGCTAACAACTGTGCATTTTTGATCCTGAGGGTAATGGAAGCTTTAGGAAGATTTTAAGCAAGAAGAGACATGATCAAGTCTGTGCTTTAAATTTCCTTCCAGCTTCCGAATGTAGAAAGACTAGGGATCAAGAATAGGGAGGCCAAGCCAGACAGTGGTGGCACATACCTTTAATCCCAGCATGCCAGAGGCAGGAGGCCAGCCTGGTCTACAGACTGAGGTTTAGGAACGTGATGGATATACACAGAGAAATGCTATCTTGAAACCCCACCCCCCAAAAAAGAATAGGGAGACCAGTGGGAATGCTAGTCCAGTGGCTTGTACTACTGGTGACCAGAGAAGGAATTATCAAGTTCTGGAGTTTTTGTCGAGTTGATAAGGGGTTGGAGGATAAGAAGGTGGATAAGCCTTTTATAACCAGTAGTATATATGGGGGTGGGGACTTTTGCCTGAGACCAAAAGAGTTATTTTTTAATGGTATAATCTGATAAGGAGAGAGAGAGAGAGAGAGAGAGAGAGAGAGAGAGAGAGAGAGTGTGTGTGTGTGTGCCAGAGGACAATCTTGGGTTGTCATATCCACTTGGCTAGGCTGGCCAGCCAGCGAGCTTCATCGCCCTCTCTTTGCCTCCCCAGCACTGGAATCATTGTGCCTGCCATTGTGCCTGTTCTTCTACCTGATCTCCAGGGCTCAAACTCACACAGCAAATTTCCTGAGCTATCTTTCCAGTCCCTGGTTAGGGGATTTCCTACAACTTCCCCACTATGAGTTTCTGATCAACTTCTCTATTAGAAAGGGGTTCTCTGACCATCAGTGCTTTCTGCTCTGGGCTTATGGGGATGTTTGGAATGAACTGTATGTATCTGGTGTCTGATAGTTTTTGAGGTTGTTGTAGGCACAGTTAGTGAAGTAGGGAAACAATGTGCTGGAGAAGGAAGTGGAAATATTTACCTGGTTTATGTGTGTGTATTTGTATGTGGTGGGTGGCACAGACTCTTAAAGTCCTGCCTCACCTTTAATCTGAAAGAAGTTTGTGAAGTCAGCCTGATAGTCACCAACCTTCTCTTCTTCTCAGTCAGGTACTACTACCACCTTGAATGTTCTCCAAGTAGGCTTTAGATACTGGTCCTGGTCCCCACAAAGTAGCTGAGATTGGAAGTAGTCTTCAGAATGACTGTTCCAGGAAGGCTGCACTCAGTCACCCAACTTAGGGCATGAGAGAGGCTGTGATGGCAAGGTTTCTTTCACTGTCTGGTGTGCTGCAGTTTTCTTATACTCAAGTAGTCCTGTTGACTCACAGCCTTTTTCTCAGGCTTTTTATGAAAGCCTGATTTATAAAAGTCATCACTTTTATACCCACTGTGGGCTTGACACTGTAGAAGCTCTGTCAACCAGGTATATTGGTAAATGCTTTTAATGCCAGCACTCTCAGGTGGGGCTCTGTAATCCAAGGCCAACA
This sequence comes from Microtus ochrogaster, assembly GCF_000317375.1. NCBI lineage: Eukaryota > Metazoa > Chordata > Mammalia > Rodentia > Cricetidae > Microtus > Microtus ochrogaster. The sequence goes on from NW_004949139.1 coordinate 2,153,480, forward strand.
TAGCAAGTACGAGACCAGCTGAGTCTTCATAGTAAGACTCTCTTAATTAAACAAAATTAAACAAATCACCCTATAAAATAGGTGATATTATATTATCAGTGTAGACGCCGGAGCTCAGAGAGGTGTAGGGCCTGCTCAAAGTTACCTAGACAATAAAGACAGAGTTGTGATTGGGACCCAGCTCTTTGAACAGCTTCTCTGAGAACTCTGCACTCAGCTTCCTCTGGCAGTGCTGAGGTGGCTGTGAGGTCCTTGGATTGCCTGCCCCATGCCCTGGGAGGTCCCTCCAGCATTGCCCACTGGACCAGTGGTCCAGAGGTTCATTTAGCATCTTTGGAAGGAAGGAATGGAGCTTCCAGAATTAGTCATAGCAGGGTCTCTGGGTTGCTGGGCTCTACACTACCCTGGCTGTTGTTGAGTCTAAAAGTGTGGGCTATGGACTGACGCTTCTGGTATTGGAATCCTTTACAAAAGCAACTCTCGCCTTCCAGGCCTGCATGTCATACAATTCCCTCGTGAGTCCATGTGTGTCAACGCTCACAAATCACTGCTTTGCAAGAGGCCTCTTCCCACCCCTGCCCCGGCCCAGGCCCCATCCCCAGGCCTGTCTGTACAGAGAACTCCACTCCTTCAGCTCCCTCTCTCACCATGCTTAAGGAGTGAGACTGCTGCTCCACGAAGAATGAGGGATAGGCTCATTCGCTTTTCGTCTTTCTTTTGAGGCAGACTTTTTTGTAGCCCTGGCTGGCCCAGAACTCAGATCCACCTGTTTTTGTCTCGGCTGATATTAAAGGTGTACACCACCATGCCCAGCAAGGCCATTTTCTTAGATTATATTAGCTTAGAAGATCCCATTTTCTTTTTCTTTCTTTTTGTTTTGGAGACAGGATTTCTCTGTGTAGCTCTGGCTATCCTGGAACTTGTTCTGAAAATTCAGCTGGCCTCAAACTCAGAGCTCCTCCTGCCTCTGCTTCTTGTGTGCTGGGATCAAAGGTGTGCGCCACCTCTTCTGCCTGGCATCCTCTACACATAGTGCACTCGCCTAGGGGGATGAGCGGAGCGGGGAGCAGTTGAGAGGAACAGCTCAGCAAGCTCAGCAGGGTGGCACTGTTCCAAATAAAGTCCGAAGGTCTGTGACTCATCCTGGTCTTCCGGCCTCAAACCTGGGATCTGGGATGCCCACAGAGTCACATCCTGGTCTTCAGGCCTCAAACCTGGGATCCTGGGATGCCCACGGAGCCATATTCAGGCACAACCCTGAGCTATTAGCATAAGCAGAACCTGAACTCATATGCACACCTGCTCAAACGTGCAGGTTCCAATCTCAAGAAAGATGGAGATAATCGTACCCTGTCCTAATCCCAGACAGACTAGGAAATGAACATGTCAGTCCCAGGACCTAGAAGTGGAAGGCTTGAGAGGTCGCCAGGAGAAGTTGGACGAAAAGGAAGTGGCTTTAATAGATGGGAAGAAGGCCTTTCCTGGTGGGTGGGACCGGCAAAGGAGATGCCTAGACTCACGGATTACCTCTCTTAGGTGCCCAATTACCTGCCATCAGTGAGCTCCGCCATTGGTGGGGAGGTTCCCCAGCGCTACGTGTGGCGCTTCTGCATTGGCCTGCACTCGGCACCCCGCTTCTTGGTGGCCTTCGCCTATTGGAACCACTACCTCAGCTGTGCATCTCCGTGTCCGGGTTACCGCCTTCTCTGCCGCCTCAACTTCAGTCTTAACGTGGTGGAGAACCTCGCGCTGCTCGTGCTCACCTATGTCTCTTCCTCCGAGGACTTCAGTGGGTGCCAGACAAGGGAGGGGTGAAGGGCACGGGAAGGGGATGCAGCCCCCTTTCCTGCCTAAGGGTGAGGGTGGGGTCCATCCTCCTTTCTCCTTCCAGCCATCCATGAAAATGCTTTCATTGTGTTTATCGCGGCATCTCTCAGTTACATGCTCCTCACCTGCATTCTCTGGCGGCTGACCAAGAAGCACACAGTAAGTCAGGAGGTACGGTCTGCCCCTACTGGGCACTAGGAAGCACAGAAGAAAAATCAAGAACATTTGTCCTTAGGATGTGGGTAACGATGGGTGACAAATGACTTTCCATTTGGAACTCAGCAAAAGGGCATGGGGGCTTTGGGCTGAGACTTGGAGAAAAGTGGAGAATGGTTAACTTGTCCTGGCCAACCATTTGAGTAGTACTGGAGAATGCATAGAGGCTGGATATGGGGCCCAAATCAAGGGTAGCAGCCAGGTCCGGTGGTTAGAAACACTGTCAGTGGACTGCTTTGTAAGAATCCCCAGCCATATGTATGGTCTTTCTTTGCCCCACTGTACCTGAAAGTGTTGGCTTGGTGGGTGAACTCCATGCATCTTTCCTACTCCGTCCCACTGAAGTGAGAAGGGCAAGAGATAGCACTATCCCTTGGTTTCATTATCCCCCTAAATGCAAGGATGTAGACATGCTCATCATTTTCGCGGCCCCTGCCTACACTCCCTTCCATGACCACTTTGGGATGCAAGAGGGAAGCCCCAGCCGTTAGGAACTGAGTCTAAGAGGGAAAGCCACCCACATATACCCAACAAGCTACAGGGTGATCAAGTAGTCCGTCCCCTAGGATCGCAAGTCCTACAGCTGGAAGCAGCGGCTCTTCATCATCAACTTCATCTCCTTCTTCTCGGCGCTGGCCGTCTACTTCAGGCACAACATGTACTGTGAGGCTGGAGGTGAGGCCAGGCTGGGATCTGGAAATGCTCACAAGTGACCTCAGAGCAGCGGCGCTGGGTTTCTGGGGTTTTTGTAGTAGGCGGTGGTCTTGGGTACTGGCTGTCTCTGTGGTGGGCTGGTGATGTGATGATTAAGAAGTCACTAGGAGGGTGAACCAAGAGGCTCATTGTGCCCTGTTCCTTGTGCCCTCATAACAGTGTATACCATCTTTGCCATCCTGGAGTACACCGTTGTCCTAACCAACATGGCGTTCCACATGACAGCCTGGTGGGACTTCGGGAACAAAGAGCTGCTAATAACCTCTCAGCCTGAGGAAAAGAGATTCTAAACCCTTCTCTGATGCTGGGACGAGAACCCACTGCCCAGAAACACGAAGCCACTCTGGCCTCCTTATGCCCATGTCCTCTCTGGACCCTTCTTGAGCTGGGGACTAGGGGAGAAGAGCAAGAGCGGATTGATGAGGCTGACCCAGCCCCACAGGGGTTGTCAAGTGACATCACTGTAAACTGAAAGCTCCACCACCTGGTGCTTAAAAAAAAAGTCCCGAGGACCATGACCATTATTCAGTTTTTGACCTTTACACAGACCTGACTGAGGTTAGGAACCACTGAGCAGTCAGTCACAGCCATCTCTCTAGGGGTCCTTCCCATCAGCCTGTGTCCCTATGTATGACTGGGGGAGGCTGTGTTGGTGTCTCTGAGGCCATCTGATGGCAGTAGAGCCCTGTACTTGACAAGTGACTCGTCCTAGAAGCATCAATCATATTTTCCTCCCCAGCTAAACCACTGGCTTTTTGGACGCGCTAAAATATGCCTATAAGCGTAGCACAGTGGAGGCTAAGCCTGGACTGCTTCAGGATCCATGCCAACCTGGGCTACAGTGAGACCTCATCTCAAAAATGAAATGTCAGGCATGATGGCACACACCTTTAGTCCCAGCACAGCAGGGGCAGACTGACAGCTATGAGCTCAAGGCCAGCCTGGTCTATACAGTGAGTTTCAGGCCACTCAAAGACCCTGTCTCAGAAAACAAAATAGCCCTTAAAATCACAGGCTTATAAGACCTTTTCCTCTGGCAAGGGGCAAGGGTCAGAGGTAGAATTCCCTACTCCAGAGTGGGTTCCTTGTTTTTCCTTTATTTTCTCCACTGCTCCCCAGCCTTTATTTGTATATTTTATTTCACAGGACAATAAATTTTTTCTTTGGCCAACAATCTGGGGTAGGTATGTTACTACTGGGGCTTATCTGCGCATGGTAGCCGAGGTGAAGAATGCGAGAAGGAGTCTGCAGCAGCTCATTCTCATGTGGCGTCTCCCTTAGCCCTTCTGCAGTGTTTCCTACGGCAGCCCCAGCCTCCATGTTGGTGAACACAAGTGGCTGAGCGATCTCTGAAATGACTCAGCCTGGCTCTGGCTGTAATCCTGCCAGTAAAGCCTGTCCCCTATAGGCATGAGGGGACATCTCTGATGTATGACTGATGGCTCTGGAGCCTTGACCAGGAAGTCGCTTCCTCAAGCTTTGCATCCTAGTCCACTATGGCATCCCTGGCTGGGCCTCAGCGCTTTGTTAGGGAAATTGAGGGTGGTGGTGGAGAACCACAATGAAGCCTACTGTCTCTGTCCCCTTTAAGAGGAAACAAAAGGTCCCCAGTCTCTGCAGAGCCCTGGCTCATGCCCACCCGCTAATGCCCAGCACATAGGGAGGAGCCGGGGCCAATGGAGACAGGAGGTTTTATTGATGCTGATGGGGTAGGAAAGGCCCCCAGGAGCATGGGGCCTGAGTCAGTCAGCAGACGCATAAGGCCTGGGCACATGGGGCAGGTTAGGGCATTTTTCTTCTCAGGGTTCTGTGGCTCCTCCTTTGTTGGGGGGGTGGATGTCTTGGAGCGCCTACTCCAAGAGCAAAGGCAGAGGTTGGAGCCCCTAACCTGAGAAGAGGCACCACAACAGGCAGCAACTCTGTGGAAAGCTGGATGAACTGGTCAGTAGCAGGAAATGGAGGGAAGCACTGGGCTGGCCTCTTGGAAGGGTCAACCTGGCTTAGGTGAACTCATGGAATACTTGATATTCCCAAGCAGAGTGGGGCAGGGCCCAAAGCCCCTTTCCCCGTGTACTTCCTTAAGGAATAAAAGGCAATCAGGGAGTCCCCTGGCAAGGGGTGCCAGAATTAGTCCTTAAGGCACAGCTGGGGGGCAGACAAGGCGCCAAGGCACAACTGGTAGGGGGACAAGGGGTAGCCTCCAAGCTGAATGCCAGGGTCACAAGAGGATGCAGGACCGCCCACGCTTTATCGGTGTTGGGTTGAGCACTGCCCGGACAGCCTCTGCAAACACCTCCTTGACGCCATCCTGCTGCAGCGCCGAGCACTCAAGGTAGCGCACAGCATGGATCTGCTTGGCCAGTGCCTGGCCCTGCTGCGGTGTGATGGGCGCTTGACCCTGCTCCTTGAGGCGCCGTAGGGTATCAGGCTGGGCTCTCAGGTCCTTCTTGGTGCCCACCAGGAGGATAGGGACATCGGGGCAGTGGTGACACACCTCTGGGTGCCACTTGTGCCTCACATTTTCATAGGAGGGTGGACTGGCAATGGAGAAACAGATGACAAAGACGTTGGTCTGAGGGTAGGAAAGGGTGCGCAGGCGGTCATATTCCTCCTGGCCCGCAGTGTCCCACAGGTTCAGGTTCACTGTGCGCCCATCAACTGCACTCTGGGCGCTGTAATTGTCGAACACAGTGGGGATGTATTCCTTGGGGAAGGCATTAGTCGTGTAACAGATGAGAAGGCATGTCTTGCCCACGGCCCCATCACCCACCACCACACACTTGATGCTCTGCATTGTGTATAAAGCTGCGGGAGTGGAGGCACTGCCTCCTCCCTCTTCTGGACCCCACTGGAAGTAGTGACCTATGGAGACATGAGAGGGACATTCTTGATTTAGGAGACCTGTACCTACTGAAAAGAAAAGATGAAGATATACAGAGAAAAAACACTTCTTGTTCAGTTATCGTGACATCATCCCCAAATCTCATCAAGACAAACATTAGAAACAAAGAGAGGGACTGAGCAAGATGCTGCAAAGCCGTAGCCTTCTATGAGCTCTAGTACCAGCCTAGTCCAGCTGCTATTTCTAGCAATGACAATGGACAAACCTCTCCTCTAAACAAACCTCAGTTTTCTTATCTGCAAAATGGAGATAATATTGGCTTACTGTATGGATTAGTTATTACATTTAAAGCACTGAGGACAGTACCTGGTTAACTATTACTAGCTATTTTTATTCTTCCTCGATACAAGGATCAGCTACATCATCTACTACATATGGACTCCTCACTAGTCTGATCTCCCAATATTTGCTCCAGAGCCTCAAAAATTAAAGCCAATATGCATGATGGTAGTGGGAGACGCCTTGTTGGGAAGTAGAAAGGGAACTTGGTGCTGTGGGCTGCAGTGGACTCAAGCACTGGCTGGTTCTCTCCCAGGCTGCAGCTTCTTCTATCCCAGCTGGGAGGAAGTGATATTTCCTGATGAGGCTACTTCTCTCGTTGCTGTTAACAGGATTCCCATCTGCTCTGTATGAGCGCGTGTTCAACCTTCAGATATTCAGACAGACCCTCAGAGTGGATAGCAGCGTGAATAAAGAGAACCAGAGAATAAGTTCTGCCTCAGTTCTCTGACTCACTGCAGCTGACACTTATCCCCTCTGGGTCTCAGGTTTTCTTTTTAGGAAATGAAGGTAAAATGACGGCTGGAGAGATGGCTCAACAGTAGGAGCAACTACTGCTTTGAAGACCTGAGTTCAGTTCCCAGCCCTGCTTTAAACACTCCACAATTGCCTCTAGCTCCAGATCTAGGGTCCCTTTGGCCTCTGAGGGAACCAGCACTCATACAAAAACACACATACCCGCATACGTACACACAGCCAGGTGTGGTGTGTTTACCTATATCCAAACACTCAGGCAGGAGGATTATAGTAAGTTTGAGGCCAACCTAGTCTACCTAGTGAGTTCTGGTCCAGCCAAAGATATATAGTAAAGCCCTGTCTCAAAACAAAAACAAAGACTTAGGCTTAAGGAGGAAAACATTGCATGTTTTCTCTCACATGTAAAATCTAAATTTAAATATAGATCAGATTTAAATATGTGTGCGTGTGTGTGACATGAAAGCAGAAGGGGAACTATTTGGGAAGAGGAAGGACATCAGTGTGGAGAGGAGGGTGAATGTGAGGAGAGTATAATGATAAATATGATACATACATAGGAAAATGATAATATGATAGATAGGATACTACATAGGAAAACTTCATAATGAAATCTATTTTCTTATATAGTAACTTAAAAAAAACAAACAAACTTAAAGCCTCAGGGGCAGGGGTTATTAGTTGTGTCCACCGCATTATTTGAGTCCTGGCATTTCACAGTAGAACTGGGCCCGAAATCTTAAGATCAACACAGAAAGGGACTAAGCAGCAGTAAGAGTAAGACCCCTCACAGGAGGTGGTGGAGCACACCTTGAGTCCCAGGACAAAATCACACAGAGAAATCTTATCTCAAAAAAACAAAACACAAAGACTAACACACCTCCTGCCCCAAGCCCAGCAGTGAACCTACACAGGCACGAAGGCAAGGAGGATGTTCTGGCTAGCAGTCCCGAGGCCCATGAGACTGAAAGTACAACAGGCCCTCTAGGGAGGTGCTTATCAACCAGCAAATCAGTAAATCAGTCCTCAAAGGAGTGGGGCTGGCCAAGGAAGAGGGCCTGTCATGGGAAAAGGGCTATGAATGAGTGTCCACAACAAAGTGTGGCACACCTCTGACCTGCTGGGCTCACCTGCTGACGTCAACCCTCAATGAAACACCTCCATATGGTACAAGTCTTTACAGGGAGCATGGCAGGTGTTATTCAATTCTCCTCCTGACTGGGAGGACTTTATTTTACGAAGTCAGAAACCAAGCCCAGAGCTGTTAAAGTCATCCAGCTATGTGGAGTTTGGGAGCCAGGACACAAACTCAGTTCTGTGATCCAAAGTCCTAAGTTTTCTTCATTGTATCTCATGGCTCGCAGATAACTGTGGGGCCTTGAACAAATTAGTCACTTCCTTAACCATAGCCTCAGTTTCTTCATCTGGATACCAAGAGTCATGACAGTTGCCTTCCTGGCCTCATGGGGGACGCAGCATGACCGCAAATATACTTTTGTGTGCCATGCACATGGCAGCGACAAAAGCCAAGTGTTGGCCAGTTCTCCCCGTGAGAATAACTTACTCTCACAGTTCAAGCCTTCATCCTCTCCCAACAGGACTCTCCTCTCTTTCCCTTGCTTTTAGTCGTACTATCTTTACTGTTGCTGTTAGCGCCACTGAGCATTGGCTCTGGACTGGCACTCTACCGTGACGTCCGAGCTCCAGCCCTCCGGCAGGTCTTCCCCTGAGACTACACGCCATAGGCTTATCTCACTTATGTCAAATTGAAGAAAAGATCGGCTGTGGGAGGCCAACATGTACAATTAGATTTTGATTATGGCTTTAAAAAAGTCTTTGCTGGAAATGTGGCTCAGTGACATTGCACTTGCCTCATATCTGTAAAGGTCCAGTTTCAACCTCCAGAATTCTACTCCCTGGTAATAAATATAATTAAAAAAAACTTGGTTTAGTAAATAAATTGATGCTTAAAGATCTATATATAAACAAATGACAACAACTTGTTCTAGGTTTTTATACCCAACTTATTCAGATCATGTCTGGACTCTGTCATCAAAGTTGATCACACTATAAGAGGGGTTTTAGAGTTGTACAGACCTGGATTTAGGATGAACTGCCTCTGTAATCTTCAGTTTCCTTATCTCTAATTCAGCCACAACAGCAGTTCTCACAGGGTTGCTATATAGTTTAAATGTGTTAATATACAATATCTGCATGATATAGTGAGTTCCTAGCTCCTCCTCCAAAAGGGTCTACAGTGTTGTATATAAAGCCAATCTCGGGGGCTGGAGAAGTGGTTAAGAGCTTTGCCTGCTCTTCCAAAGGTCCTGAGTTCAATTCCCAGCAACCACGTGTGCTCACAACCATCTGTAGTGAGATTTGGTGCCCTCTTCTGGCCTGCAGGGATACATGCAGGCAGAACACTGTGTACATAATAAATAAATCTTAAAAAGAAAAAGTCAATCTCGGTCACTCTTTTCCACTGCTCTCCTTTTTTGAGACAGGGTTTCATTGCGTGGCTCGCCTGGAACTCAAGGCGAAGAACAGGTTGGCCTTGAACTCACAAATATCCTCTGCCTCGGGAGTGCTGAGATTAAAGGTGTGTTCCATGACACCAGGGAGTCCTTTCTTCTCTCTCACATTTTTGTTTGTTTTTGTTTTTCGAGACAGACAGGGTTTCTGTAGCTTTGGTTCCTGTCCTGGAACTAGCTCTTGTAGACCAGACTCACAAAGATCCGCCTGCCTCTGCTGGGATTAAAGGCGTGCGCCACCACTGCCTGGCCTATGTCATATTTTATGCTTACTTTTCTTTCTGCTGCTATTCCCTTTCCCCCTCAAATCTTCCTGAATCTTCAAGGCCTAGCCTAAATCTCACGAGGTCATAAAGCTACTAAATTATTTGCATTTCCATAGTATGGTTATTCCTTTTAACTCTGCTTTGGCTCCATACAAATCTTCTCTATACATAAATGATAACTATCCCTTAAATAGCAGGCTGGGTTTCTGTCAACTCAACCACAGAAAAGCTTTGAGAATAGGGCTAGACACACAGAAATATACAGCCACTGCCTTTTGATGTGCTGAGCCAGTCCTTATCATGAAGATAATAGGATGGACCCCTCTCCTCTCAACCTGCCCCAGCCAACAATACTACAATGCTGAGTTGTAGTGGAGAATAATGACAGCCCCCCCAAAAGGCTAATCAGTTTGAAATGGCTCTAGAAGGGTTAGTATAGGAATACAGTTCATAGGGCAGGAGGATGGAGCCTATTAGGGTGAGTATGATTGCATCCAGTGGGCCAGGGCCTTGGGGTGTGTTCCAGGCAGGCCCAGAATGGGGAGGAAAAGGAAGTACTGATGTTTGCCTGATTGCCTGATCTCTGTGGCAGTTAGAGCAGGGGAAGTGTCCCAACTGGGAGTGGGGGAGGGGAAGCATGGGCTCTAAAAGATCTGTACTGTGTAATCCTACAGCCTTCTAAGCCACCTCTCTAACACAAAGCTCTCAGTATTTTGAAACTCTCCGTATTGATAAGACACATTTCAAACCTTACCTCTGACTACACTACCCTGTTCTTTCATGGTGGCCTCCACAGTCCCTACCCCCAAAACACAAGCAGTACCAAAGCAGGGTCAGGCACTACTTCCACCTCCTCCAAGAATGTTTCTTTACAAGCTACATGGTGGTGGCACTCCCCTTAAATCCCAGCACTTGGGAAGCAGAGGCAGGCAGCTCTCTGAGTTTGAGGTCAGCCTGGTCTACAGAGCAAGTTCTAGGACAGCCAGGGTGACAGGAAAACCCCTGTCTTGAAAAACTCAAACAACAAAACAAAAACAAAACAACAAAAGTAAAAATAAAATATCTATATAACCCAAGTCACAAGTGACTTCACTGACCCAACAACTAGTCCCTGTCTATTTCAAACAGAGGCTGATCAGAATCTTATCTTTAGTCCCTTAGACTGGAAAAGCCCAGAGGGCAAAGTCCTGCCTGATTTCTGACTCCCCCAGTGTAGCGAGTGGCTGTCAGTAAAGAACAAACAGCGAGCTCAATCTGTCCCTCTCTGCACACTTGCACAAGGGCTCATCTTCCAAATGCTGTGCACACTTCAGAGTCTTCCTGTCCCCTGGGCTCAGCTCTGTTTCCCACCTTCTCCAGGCTATTTCAGCCCCCTCTCTTTTACCAATGTTCTGGATGCTTTGTGGGAGGGAAGCTCAACACAAGACTGAGTGAAGCTGCACAGGGACTGCCACGCTCCCCACCCCACCCCCATCAGTCCTGACACTGACTGGGAACAAGAAAGGTCTCTAGGTCCAAGAGACACTAGACAAAGGTAGCCAACTTCTTCCTCATCCAGAGAAACAGAAAGTTACGCTAAGGAACACACAAGCTAGATTGCTCTGGTTTGACTAAAAGACAGAGAGGTCAAGCAACGGTAACTCGGAGGGGCTGAAGAAAATGTGAAGAAAAAGTATAAGATCGGCTAAAGTTGGTTGACCAAAGACAACCAAGCCAGGGGCAGGGTGGTACTGCAAGCTTTTCTGTCTGTCTGGAAGGGAAGATAGAGGAGAGGTGACACAGGAGGCTCCTGCTGGGGCTGCAGCTGCCTGCAGCTGGGCTGGGAGGAGGAAGCTAGGGGAGACGTGAGGTCAGCGTGGGACTGGGACCAGGCCAAGGGCTCAGACTCAGACTCTTTCTTCCCCCTTCTCAACATCAGCAGGGAAGAGCCTAAGAAAACCTCGTTCTTGGTCTAAAAAAAAAAAAAAAAGCATCTTTATTTCTTTATTCCCAGCAGAGGCAGGCATATCTCTGAGTTGGAGGTCAGCCTGGTCTACAAAGCAAGTTGCAGGACAGCCAGGACTACACAGAGAAAGAAATAACAAAAACAAAAATCCCACACTGAGGGACTCTCCATCTCTGGGTTCCTGCAGAAAGGATTTTGTGCTACAGTAGGTAAGTAGGGTAAGAGGAGAGAGTTGATGCTGTTTAACTAGGGATTGCAGCGGGGGAAGAAAAGACAATTGTGGCTGAGCAGGGCATAGAGGGTTGAGAACGTTACTAAGTCTGTCCCATGCTCATCCTGACACCCAGGGTGTTCCACAAAGGGTGAGCCCCAGAGACAGGACAGCTCTAGCTTGGGGAGCCAAGATGTCCCTCCCCCACCCAGCAGCACAGAGGAAGGCTCACACACTAGCTTCTCTCTGCCTGGCAGCAGCTCAGCAGTCTCTGGGCCCCATGAAAGGCTTGTGAAGTGGCACTTCCTTTGCCTTTGCTCACTTCACACGAGGCTGTGAATGCCAACCTCGCAATCCTGTCTCCCCCACTTAAAAACATAGAGAAACCCAGGGCTTCCCAGTCCTTTTAGTGTGCCACGCAAGGTCTGAGGGGGTTTCCACCAGGGAAAAAACATCAGGGAGGAAATGCCACGTCTATTTTCCACTGTCAGTAGGCACAGCACTAGGGCAGTGGACAGGGTATACACCCCATCCTGGAGTCCCGCAGCAAGATCCCAGCATCACTGCCTTCTTATCTCTCAACCTACAGCAATCTTTGTACTTTGCATAAAGAGCAACAGTTCTGGCCTGGGCAGATCAAGGCTGATGAGAAAGGAAGGCTGAGTCTGAGGCACTGCTATGTCTCTTTAGAGGAGGGCCAGTCAAACCTATCAGTGTTCACTGTGCCCTTTGCAGGTAGTAAAAAATGCAAATTGTTTTTTCCTTGTTTTTAGGTTTTCTTTTCTTTTTAAAGACAGTCTCATTATATATCACCCTGGCTGGCCTGGCTTCTGCCTCCCAAGCACTGGGACCTACTTTTGAAATACAGTCAAGAGAGACTGGCTCTCCTAACCTCTGGCCTGATGTTACTCTTACTCTCACAAAACTGAGGTGAAGACTGACGGTTAGTCTGACCTTTGACTTCATTCAAGATGTCCCTAGCGTGGTTTGCTCCTTAGTAATGGGTCAGAAGGCTGGAGAGATGGCTGAGTAGGTTTAAGAGCACTTGTTCTTGCAGAGGACCCAGATTTGATTCCCAGCACCCACATGGTGGCTCACAGGTCCATAGAGTTCCAGTTCCAGGGGATCCAACACCCTCCACAGGCACCAGGCATAGACGTGGTACATGTACACATATGTAGGCAAAACACCTATATACATAAACAAATCTAAAATAAATAAATAAGTGGGCCAAACGAGTCAGGTTGACATCTGTCTACACCCTTTAGTTTTTAAGCTCCCAAGCCTCCCCAGCCCGGCCCACCTGAGCACTCATGGGGGCAGCACTAACAGTATGCACTGCACAGCCGGCCACCCTGCTCCTGCCCAAGCTGAGGAGCTCCTCCGAGAAGCTCCTCCTCTGGCTTTTGGCTCCTGGGGACATGCCCCCCCCCCATGTGAGATGAGGACAAAAGAGGAAGCTGGACCCTGGACAGGAAAACCAGTCTGATCTGGGGAGGTGGCCCAGGCTTTGTCTTTGGTTTCCCTTAGAAGATCTTCTCACAGACCCCTACAACCTTTAGGATCGATGGTCCAGGAAGGGAAGAGGCTTTCCGTCTGGGCATAGCCATCCTCCTTCTTCCCACTTCTCCAGCTACTACAGCAGCATCGTCCCAACTGCCTGGGTGCCCACAGCCACTCCCATCTTCCTGCTCCTAATCCCCTATACACTATCAGACATCTCATCTGCCTTAACATCTCCCCTGCAGCAACTCTCCAAAGCCCAGATTGCTAAACAGGACTTGCAACAATGTCACCCTCTGCCTCTTCTTACCCATACTTCTGTAGCCAAAGCCTCCACAGCAGCTTCCTAGCTAGCCTCCCACCATGCTATGTTTCCATTTAGATCCCTCCTATCCTGGTCATATTTTTCTTGCAATTAGCTTAAACTTCCAATGGAGCAGACCTTGCCTAAGAGAAAAATCCTGCTACTTCTATCTTTGCCCTCAGAGCCCTGTCGGTTGCTGAGTTATAGCGAATACTAAATTAAGCACTGGTTTGTCAAGCTGGGAATCAGGGCTCCTGGGGATTTTTATTGAGCTGTGATGCTGAGAAAATGTGCTGTGTGCACATCCTTTTCTGAGTTGGGATTTAATACAGATCCCTTGGATTTCCTCCGTGGGGCCAAACCTCTGCACCCCCCAGAATGAGAGCAGGGAAGACAGGTGGAGAAGGGCCGGACTAGAAACAGGAGCCGGGGGAAGGACAACTGTGAGGTAAGAGCATAGGGAAAGGAAGGAGCCCAGCTCTTAAATTTAGCTTTGCTCGAAGACCCCAATCGTGGCATTTGCTCCCCTCCACTTCTCTTTTACTCTGGTGGGGAGAAGTTAGTACAGAAGAGTGCAGGGGGTGGAGACAGACAAACTCCCTGGGCACGTAATCCAAAGGCTGAGGAAGGGGACTCCAGAATGGAGACAAAAACTTACAGGGCCAAGACAGACTAAGGAGAAATTTCTTTGGAGAAATTCCTTAGAGAGAGGGAATAGGATCCTAGGTAAGAAGCAAATATCAAGGATGCTAAAGACAGAAGGCTCAGCATAACTTCCTGGCAAGGTTCTGCCGCACACCAGAAAATGGGACCCAACCCCTGCAGTCCCCAGAAAGCAACAGGGAAGAGGAACAAACCTGTTTGTCTCACACCCCTTTCCTGATCAAAACTTTAAAACCAGATCAGCCGCAGTTTTCCCTCCAGAACCTGGCCTTTGCCCCCTGCTTTTCTTAGCACAGCAAAGAGCCTGCCTCATTCTCCCCACTGGTTGGAACCAGTAAGTGCTGGGAGACAGGAGGTCAGTCCCCAAGCAGAGGCTGAACTCTTTGGGGAGCACCTAAGACTCCCTGGCCTTTCTCGCTAGTCTCGCTCTTGGGCCACCCTACTGGGACCTACACACTGCTTCCCCTGCTTAACCATAATGCCACCCGCTGCAGGTTCCCGTCATTCTGCCGGCTTCTGCTCCGGGCTTTCTCAAGGCCTAGGGCAGTTATTTTGTCTCTAACAGATAAAGATGTTGACACACCAGAACTTGCGTATTTATCCGCGTGTGCACATTTTCAACACTTTAATCACCTTCATCGGGAGGCTGCAACCTGCATCTCTAAGCTAAGGAGGCGGGAAAGCGCTCGCAAACTCAAGTCTAGAACAGCTCCTAACACCAAAGCTAAAGATACTGACATAAGAAAAGATACTGTTAGGGCAGTCGGGAAAATGGAAACAAAAGGGGGATATGTGTGCGTTAGCCAGAGGCTGAGAAGAGACGGAAAGGGGGGGCAGGGCAGCGAAGTGTGAGGTTAGGGCCTGGGTACATCTAGGTGGTTGGGGGGACAGAGACCGAAGATGAATGTGGTACACACTAAGTGAGTGGAGGAAGACAGTGTGCGGAATTCGGGTGGGAGAGAAGACTAAGAGACAGCTCTCAATCATCCCTGAAAGCCAGTACTCCCAGCTGTCTCTCACAGTCCTATGCGCTGTCAGTGACTGTCGGTATCGAGACCTTTTCCTTCCTCAGGTTATCCTCAAAAAAGCAAGGCCAGACTGAGTCAGTCAGACACAACAGACATGCTCACTAAATACCTGTTGCGTTGCAGAAATAAAGAGGTCGGCTCAGAAAAATACAGAGAAGGAGCGGGGATTCCCCACCGGTCCTCCTGAGGGCTGCAGCAACAGTGTAGCTACTGGCTCCGACCTTCCCTGGTGAAACCTTCCTCTGCATTCTCAGGCTTCAGAGGCCCCAGACACCGCCCCCCTCGCAGCCCCACAAATGTCACAACTGCAGAGCTGAGAGCGCGTCTTCTCTAGCCAGAGGCCCTCTCCTTTCACATACTACTGAACACCCCCACAACTTTTGAGGGTACCCCACCGCAGAGTCCCATCCTCACAGCTCAGCGCTTTCCCACTTCCGAGCCTCTCACGGCTGGGATCTCAAGGGTTCCTCGCGGCTTTCAGGATCCTGCGCTGTCCCTTGGATCCCACCCTCCACCCCAGCCATCAGCGATCGACTCGAGGTGGCCGCTGTCCCCGCCCGGCCTTCCGCGCCCGCCCAACTTGCAGTGAGCGAGAACCTCCCGCCCGCGGCCTCCCTCCTGCAAACTTCCCGGCTCCCGGGCGCCCCGCCGGTCCCAGCCGGCAGCGCTCCTCTACCCAGGACCCCTGCCCATCGGTCCGGCCCGGGCCTCACCTGGTGCCCTCCCCGCGACGGGGGAGCTGGGGGCGGCGGCGGCGGCTCTGGACTCAAGAAGGAAGTGAGAGCTGGAGGCCGGAGGAAGTGGGGGGAGTGGGGGCCGGGCCGGGGCGGGGCGGACCAGGAAGTCGGCGGCCTCTCGCCCCCACCCTTCTGCAAGCTTTGCCTCTACCCCTCGCCCTATGGCCCCTGAGACCCCTCAGGCCTGGCCTCTCCGGGTCTGGTCTCCCCGCTTTCACTCGGCATCCCACCCCAGCCGAGGCCCTCAGTTAGGCGCCGGGCGTTTGTCCTCTTCCTGCTATCTCACTCCCGCCGCGCCACCTCCGCGGGCAGGCTGAGAACCGCCTTCCGCTCAGCGCGGGGATCTGGAGGTAGCCGAGGCTGGCTAGGGGTTAGCCGGAACGGGTCAGGCTGGGGCAGTCCCCACCCCTGCCCTGAGCCTTGGGAGAGTGCCGGGTGGTGGTGATTCAGCAGTGGGAAGGTCCCAGACCCCTAGGGAGGGTGGGGAGACTGGGGGAAGGGCAGCTGCCGTCAGCACCCCGGGAAAAGACACGATCAGCAGAGACGCAGGCGGAGCTGCGCGGGCCCCAAAAACAGGATGTCGTGTCGTGGTTCCGCACCTCGCGGCTCCGCGGGGCTCTGGGGAGGGGGCGGGGCGTGGGAAGACGTGGGGCTCCTCTTGTTCCCCGAGTTCGGCCTGGCGCGCAACTGCTCGGAGCGGTAGGACCGCACCCAGGCCTAAGGTCCTGCTTGGGCCCTGGAGACAGGCTATGGGCAGACTCGTGGGCGCCCCCTGGTGCTTGTAACCCAGGCCTTGGCGCCAGGCTTTGGCTGGAGAAGCCACGTTCTTTTAACAACTTTCTGGGTGCTCTACCACGTGCAGAGCTCCCCTAGGTGCAGTGGAAACAGCACAAGATGGACAGCCCTTCTTACAGAGGACTTACAAATAAAGAGGATCAGTTCTGACAAATAGTTTAACCTTTCCAAGTATCAATTTTTTTTTGTAAAATCAAAAAAAAAAAAAAATTCTCCACCCCGAGGATGTGAAAATAACAGAGTACGTGTCCGTGCTACTGTATACTGTATAGAAAATGAAGTTAAGACAATCAGACTCGGGCCGCTCTATGACTGAGTGAATGAAAGCGTATTCTGAGATCCTTCAGAAACCAGTTCTCATTTGTTTTTTGTTTTTTTT
>NW_004949139.1:2171308-2174068 GCF_000317375.1 Microtus ochrogaster
CCTGTTTCAAAAGAATAAAAAATCCTGAAAAATATTTGAAAATTTGACTGTTACTCAGTGGTAGGGTAGATTGCTTGTTTATCATGTGCTTAGGCCTGTACCCCAACACCACAAACAATGGTGGGTGCATTTTAGAGTCAGCTGTGGGACACAGTGGTAGGAGCAGGGTGGTAAATACTAGAGACTGGGCTGGCAGCCAGGGATGGTACTCTGCCTCCTGCGCTCAGTGTCTGGGGTTTGCCTCACCGTAGACCAGGAAGGAGCACTTTCCCGATACCTGTTTGATCTGGAATTACTGGATTTGAAGCTACCAGAAGAGGAGGGAAAACCCTAGGACTGGGTTTCAGATAGCCTGGAAGACTCAGCCAGTCAGACTAGAAAGATTTACACCATGTCCTTAGCCATTTCTGAATCTCAGGTTCCCCTGCTGGAAAACAAGGGGCTGAAGATGACACCCTTCGGCTCTGACCTGTGATGCACTCTGGAGATCATAATTAAGTAATTGAGGCCTATGCATATAGCATATTGCTCATAGTTCCTTAATATCACTTAGGTCATCCTGTTTTGAGTTCTGGTAAATTGTATTTGTGTCTAATGTCTGTCTCCTCTACCAACTGTTAAGTCCTTTGAGGTTGTGTCTGATTCATCTCTGTGTCCACCCACTGGGCCTGTCACAGGCAGGTCTGAGCACACAGTTGTGTGCAGTAAACATCTGTGGAATGAAGTGGCTTCAATAAATCACTAATATGTATGGAGTCGTTGGCATCCAGTGGTTTGGAGCTGCTCTGGTGTCACAGATGTGAGAGGGTCAGTAAGGCCAGAAGGGTGGAGCCATCTGGAAAGGTTCTTTTGTTGTTGTTTTGCTTTGGTTTTGAGACAGGGTTTCTCTGTGTAGCCCTGGCAGTCCTGGAACTCACTATATAGACCAGGCTGGCCTCAAACTCACAGAGATCCGCCTGCCTCTGCCTCCTGAGTTGTTTTAGGATTAAAGGTGCGCTCCACCTCTGCCCAGCCTGGCTATGACTGCTTTAAGAGTTCAAGACCAGCCTGGTCTACAGAGCTAGTTCCAGGACAGGAACCAAAAACTACAGAGAAACCCTATCTTGAAAAATCAAAAAAAAAAAAAAAAGAGGCGCTCATGAACTGCAAAGCACTTGAGAGACAGCACTCTAAATAGAAGCAGCAAGCTAAGTAATAAATACCTGCACAGTGTGGGCACCAACTTCCTAGAGCTGGGCAGTTAAAACAGCTTTTGGTTGAATGTAGCTCTCGGCCAGGCCCACAAACTCAAGGCTCAGCTCTCACAGATCCAGGGAGGGGGTGGAGTTAACCACAAGAGCCACATGGCAGAGGGCCTAGCTGTCACTTTGCAGTTTAAGATTTGATTCAGCTGGGCCATGGTGGCGCACGCCTTTAATCCCAGCACTCGGGAGGCAGAAGCAGGTGGATCTCTGTGAGTTTGAAGCCAGCCTGGTCTACAAGAGTTAGTTCCAAGACAGGACCCAAAGCTACAGAGAAACCCTGTCTCGAAAAACCAAGTAATAATAATAATAGTAATAATAATAATGATGATTTGATTCATGTAGTTAGAGAACACTACAGGTTCTTAGTAAAACAGATCCAGACTGAAAATAATTTTAAAGGGGTTACAGTGTGCATAGGTGTATAAGAAAGCTAGGTGCAGGCCCTTAATCCCAGCATTTAGGAGTCAGAGGCAGGCAGATCTCTCTGAGTTTGAGGCCAGCCTAGTTTACAGGGTGAGTTCCAAGACAGCCAGGGTTACAGAGAGAAACCCCAAAAAAATGAAGAAGAAGAAGAAGAAGAAGAAGAAGAAGAAGAAGAAGAGGAGGAGGAGGAGGAGGAGGAGGAGGAGGAGGAGGAAGAAGAAGAGGAGGAGGAAATGAAAATGGATATAGATAGTTATAGAAAAAGAAATAGTTTAAAAATAATTAATAAAGTCTTTTTAAAAATATTTTTTTTTGTTCATTGGTGTTTTATTTGTGTGTATCTGTGTGAGGGTGTTGGAGACACTGTAACTGGAGTTACAGTCAGTTGTGAGCTGCCATGTGGGTGCTGGGAACTGAACCTGGGTCCTCTGGAAGAGTAGCCAGTGCTCTTAAGAGCTGAGCTACCTCTCCAGCTCCTTAAGTAAGGTCTTTAAAGAAAGAGTAAAGTAATATAAAAAGAATAAGCCACCAGGCAATGATGGCATAGACCTTTAATCCCAGCACTTGGGAGGCAGAGGCAAGTGGATCTCTGTGAATTCAAGGCCAGCCTGGTCTACAGAGCAAGTAAACCAGGACATGTTCCAAAGCTATACAGAGAAACCCTGTCTCAACCTCCTCAGAAAGAGAGAGGGAGAGAGGGAGAGAGGAAGGGAGGGAGGAGGGAGGAAAGGAAAGAGAGAAAGAGACAGAAAGGAATAAGCCATGTAAAGATGGGAAATACACAGAGAGTCTGGATCCTCTATGGTGTTTTGACGACTTTGAATTTTTTGAATACTGTTGAATGGGCAGGGCAGTGGTGGTGCACTCCTTTAATCCCAGCACTTGGGAGACAGAGACAGGCGGATCTCTGTGAGTTTGAGGCTAGCCTGGTCTACAGAGTGAGCTCTGGGACAGACTCCAAAGCTACACAGAGAAAACCTGTCTTGAAAATTTTTTTAAAAAGTATTGAATAAGCCGGGCAGTGGTGGCACACGCCTTTAATCCCAGCACTCGGGAGGCAGAGGCAGGCGGATCTCTGTGAGTTCGAGACCAG
>NW_004949139.1:2174950-2176232 GCF_000317375.1 Microtus ochrogaster
CCAGACCTCATTACAGATGGTTGTGAGCCACCATGTGGTTGCTGGGAATTGAACTCAGGACCTTTGGAAGAGCAGGCAACGCTCTTAACCGCTGAACCATCTCTCCAGCCCTACATGCCATAATTTCATATGGCGTGGATAATGGTTTGGTCATACAGTCCAAATGGGCTCAATAGAGTTAACAGATGCTTTTTACCTGTTCACACGTAGAAAATCATCTTTAGCTGACTTGTGCATACCACACAGTCTATACTTGTGTTAATACAGATATATATGTTTGTTTGGTTGGTTTTTTTTTTGGGGGGGGCAGTGTTTCTCTGTAGCTTTGGAGCCTGTCCTGGAACTTGCTCTGTAGACCAGGCTGGCTGCAAACTCACAGAGATCTGCCTGCCTCTGCCTCCCGAGTGCTGGGATTAAAGGTGTGTACCACCATCGCTCAACAAGATATACATGTTATCTTTAAAAGTTTATGTGTTGGGGACTGGAGAGATGGCCTTAGTGGTTAAGAGCACTGGCTGTTCTTCCAAAAGACCAGGGTTCAATTCCCAGCACCCATATGACAGCTCACAACTGTTTGTAACTCCAGTTCTGGCATCATCACACAGACACATATGCAGGCAAGACCCTAATGTCCATAAAAAAATAAATAAATCTTTAAAAAAAGTGTTTGTGTGTTTTCAGGAAAAAGGAACTAGATACCAATGAAGACAAGTAACCCAAGTGATCCAGCCTCCAGAAGGCCTTTGTTGCGGGTTCCTCAAAATCCTGCATCCAGAACAACTTCAAAGCTGCTAGCGGAGGTGGTCCAGCCTCACACACTATCCAGCCAAGATGTCAGACAAGCTACACTTTCCACTCTACATCACAGGATGACTAAACAAGAAGTAATACCGCTAGGTCTCCCAGGACGTTACCTTTATCCCAGTTTCTCAAGACCCCCTAAAGATGCCGTTTCTCCCAAAAAAAGAGGAAGTAATTTTAAGAACATGATGCCCACGTTCCCAAGAGGTGGTGTGAGTGGGTTTTGATTGTTTGGTGGGTTGTAAATGTTTATCATCATTTAGGGAGTTGGTTACAAGTTGTTATTGATCATGGTAGGGGAGGAAACTATGTAAGGGAGGTTAGATCCAAGAATCTTTTTCTGAATAAAAAAAGGGGGGCAACTGGGCAGTGGTGGCTCACGCCTTTAATCCCAGCACTCAGGAGGCAGAGGCAGGAGGATCTCTGTGAGTTCGAGACCAGCCTGGTCTACAAGAGCTAGTTCCAGAACAGGCTCCAAAGC
>NW_004949139.1:2176862-2183470 GCF_000317375.1 Microtus ochrogaster
TGGCCTCGAACTCACAGAGATCCGCCTGCCTCTGCCTCCCGAGTGCTGGGATTACAGGCGTGCGCCACCACCGCCCGGCTTATTAGATATATTTTCAATGTTAAACAGAGGTATATTTTAGATAGGTAGTTTTCAAACACTTCAGAGACCTACAAAATATGGCCTTTAAGATGTTTTACTAATATAAGGCTTTTTATGACATGAGGCATGTCTACTCCTGACAGCACCAATTTACTTTGAAAAAGGATGATAGGCATCAAAGAACCTCCATATGGAGTTTGTTTTCAATGTGGTAAATCTGGCCATTTGGGCAGGAAAGTGCCCTTGCCTCGACTGCTAACATTAGGCTGTCCAGACTGGACAAGCAGGACACAAAAGAGAGTGTCTGTTGAATTTTGCCAAAACAAGGTAGGACTGTCATTCAAAATTCCTGTTTCACAGAAAAGTTTGTCCGTATTCTCTACATGTAGGCTGAAGATGGATGCTCCAACAACATTGCAGAGGCATTTGGGGTGATTGTCCACTTAGCCAGATGTCTGTGTCATTTCTTAGTTTTGGAAGTTCCTTGCTCTGCACTTCCAGTTTGATGGGGTTAAAGACTAGATAGTTATAGTTACAGTTTTTTTCCTTCTTCCCAAAGTCAAAAAAGAAACTCACAAAAGTTATAAAGTATATAAGGTTGAGAGGCATAAAACTTAAGTTGTTTATTTAAAAATGTTTTGAACTCTAAAAAGATAGTTTTTGTTGGTAATACAAGTTAGGATACAACATAAATCAGGTACAAAACTCTGAACTCACCAAGACAGGATAGATAATGGAGTATTTTCTTTGAATTTGTCAATATTAATGGATTAGACATTGTGAATATAATTCTTACCCGATAATTGTTCTTATTGTGTATAGTTTTACTATGTTAGAGTTAAAACCTTTCCTTTCTACTTACACAGAAGGGGGAATGTTGTGAGATATTTGTGCACTGTGTGAAGATATATTGCTGTGACTGATCTGATAAAGAGCTGAACGGCCAAGAGCTAGGCAGGAACTATATAACAGGGCATTGGGGCAGAGAGAGCGAGGTGAGGAGGAATCTAGCCTAGATGCTCAGGAAAAGTGAGACACACAGAGGAAGCAGGATGTGCAGCATGGAAACAAAGGTAAAACATAGATTAATATAAATTGCTTAACTTAAGTAATGAGAGCTAGTGGGACAAGCCTACATAAGCTAAGGCTGAGCTTTTATAATAATAAGTCTATGTATTGCTATTGAGAGTTGGATGACAGGACAGAGAAAGACCTGTCACACGCAGTTCAGCAGTTAAGAGTACTTGTTGCCCTTGCAGAGGAGCCTGGCTCTCACAACCATTCCAGATTCCAGGAGATATGCTGCTGTCTTTTGAACTCTGAAGGTACCAGATATACATATGGTATAATACTTACATGAAGACAAAACATTCAAGCCGGGCGGTGGTGGCGCACGCCTTTAATCCCAGCACTTGGGAGGCAGAGGCAGGCGGATCTCTGTGAGTTCGAGACCAGCCTGGTCTACAAGAGCTAGTTCCAGGACAGGGTCCAAAACCACAGAAAAAATAAAATAAAATAAAATAAAATAAAAACATTCATACACATAAAGTAAAAAAAATAAGCCCGGCGGTGGTGGCACATGACTTTAATTCCAGCACTCAGGAGGCTCCAAAGCTACAGAGAAACCCTGTCTCGAAAAACAAAATAATAAAAAAAGGGCAAAAAATAAGTCTAAAAATTAAAATTAACCAGGTAGTGGGTACACACATCTTTAATCCCAGCAGGGGGCAGAGGCAGGAGGATCTCTGTGAGTTCAAGGCCAGCCTGGTCTACAGAGCTAGTTCCAGGACAGATCCCAAAGCTACAGAGAAACCCTGTCTCAAAAAACAAAATAATAATAATAATGATAATAAAAGTTTATAAAAGACATTAAGCAGGAAGATCTCTGAGTTGGAGGCAAGTTAAAGGATAGCTAAGGCTACATAGTTAAACCCTGTTTCAGGGAGAGAGAGACAGAGAGAGAGAGAGAGAGACAGACAGAGAGAGACAGAGAGAGACAGAGAGAGAGAGATCTTCAGCAAATATTGTACAAATCAGAGTATTGTAAGAGTACACTGCAGCTGGGCAGTGATGGCTCATACTTTTAATCTCAGCACTTGGGAGGCAGAGGCAGGTGGATCTCTGTGAGTCCAAGGCCAGCCTGGTCTACAGAGTGGGTTCCAGGTTCAGGTTCCAAAGCTATATAGAGAAACCCTGTCTCAAAAAATCAAAATAAAATAAAATAAAAAATAGTGCACTACAGAGATACTTTTTGAGTCATTGCTTCATTTTATTGTTTATTTATTATTTAGTTATTTGATATAGGGTTTCTCTGTGTAGCCCTGTTCTGTTGACCAGGCTGGCCTAGATCTGCTTGCTTCTGGAGTACTGGGATTAAAGGCATGTTGCACCTCCAACTGGCTTGTTTCATTAAAGATGTGAATGACAAATGTCTTGATGGATTGTGCAGATTAAGTAAAGTACTCTTGTGGAATGGTAAATTGGCCATTGGTCATTGGTATGACAAATAAGCATTAATTTCTATGCCCCAGTGACGTTTTCAAGGCCCCCCCCTCCCATTTCTTATGTCAAAATGCTAGAGTTGACTTAGTACTCCTCAAATTGAAGGGTCGAGATCCAGGGAGAAAAATGTCCTGGGTGATCTCGCCTGGGCTCTGCTGGTTTCCAAACAAGTCTTCCTGCCCCTGGTCCCTAGGAACCGGTGGCCAGAGGGTTTGCTGAGTGTTAGCCAATTGGCTAACTATTATACTCCTACTAGCTAACCTTAAATCTTAATCCTCCTTCATCTCTGATGTGGCTTCAGGGAACTCAGTTTTCTCTGGGCTCCTCTCAATCCCTGGGCCTTTCTCAGCCTGCCTGAGAAGTAGTCTGTTTCTTCATTCCTTTTTGCTATTCATATTGCTAAAGACAAATTCCTTTTCCTATTTTGTGGGCTGCGAGACAGCAGAAAGAAGTAACAAGGGAAGTGACAAATTAAACAAAGCTCAAGTCATTGTTTTTAAGTCCCTTGAGGAACCCAGTAGATGAAGGGAGTGGGTACAATGATCATTCCTGGTTTTCCAGGAGAGTCCTTCCTCCCAGGTAGCTAGAACAATAGTTAACCTGTTTCTCTATAGAATACCTTTGCATTTTTTTTTTGTTTTTGTTTTTTATTTTTTTCGAGACAGGGTTTCTCTGTGGCTTTGGAGCCTGTCCTGGAACTAGCTCTGTAGACCAGGCTGGTCTCGAACTCACTCACAGAGTTCCGCCTGCCTCTGCCTCCCGAGTGCTGGGATTAAAGGCGTGCGCCACCATCGCCCGGCTTGCATTTTTGAGATGGGTGGTACCCAGGTCACCTGGCATAATCCCTTTTTGAGAAATTCCTCTTCCTCAGGAACAATTCAACTCTATAGGTACCTAAATAATTTAGTAATCCCTGTCTTCCTCCTCTCTTTCTCTCTTGTTGTTGTTATTGTTTTTGTTTTTTTCTTCTCTGAGACAGGGTTTTACTATGTAGACCAAGCTGGCCTCCAACTCTGAGATCCACCTCTGCAGTCTGAGTGCTGGGTCCGATGTGTGTGCCACCACGGCCCCTCTCCTCTGAGTCTCATCTTTGTCACGTACTTTCTATGTGTCCTTCAAAAAATTATAATTTTAGCATAACTTAGGTATGTGTTACAGAACTCCCCAAGGCAGGCAATATCTCCCTTCATTTTATAGATTAAAAACACAACCTTCATGTAGGAAAATAGAACTTAGCAGAGTCTTAATTTAAACCTTTATAAAATGAATCAGAATTATGTAGCATCATCAGATTATTGTGGATGTTAATTTTTTAAGGCATGCTCAACAGGGAGGGGAGATAAGTTATGTTTATTTTATCTAGCACTGTATTCTCATTGTTTGGCTCATGAATATGTGTTGAAGGGATACTTAGACACAGTGTATTTAACATAATATCTAGCCTATAAAGTTCCTAACAGCTAGGCCTGATGTGTCACACACACACCATCGCCCAGCTCCAATTTAATATTTTAAAAATTTAAAAAGTGGGGGCTGGCCGGGCTATGGTGGTGCACGCCTTTAATCCCAGCACTCAGGAGGCAGAGGCAGGTGGATCTCTGTGAGTTCAAGACCAGCCTGGTCTACAGAGCTAGTTCCAGGACAGGCTCCAAAGCCACAGAGAAACCCTGTCCCGAAAAAACAAAAACAAAAACAAAAACAAAAACAAAAACAAAAAAAAGTGGGGGCTGGAGAGATGGCTCTCAGAGGTTAAGAGCATTGGCTGCTCTTCCAGAGGTCCTGAGTTCAATTCTCAGCAACCACATGGTGGCTTACAACCATCTGTACTGAGATCTGGCACCCTCCTCTGGCGTGCGGGCAGAATGTTGTATACATAATAAATAAATAAATCTTTTAAAAAAATTTAAAAAGTGCTTTCCAATGTCACACTCATTAATTAATCATGATCAATCTTGATGCCTTACCTGATCACCCAATTAATCACCAAATACATCACAAATCTAGATCCTTTCTGTTATTCCACTACTGCCCAATCACAATCACTGCTCAGTTCAAGAAGGTGAAGAGAGATGGCTCAGGGGTGAAGAGTCCTTACTGTCCATGCAGAGGCCTTAGGTTTGGTTCCCAGAACCCACAAGGTGGCTCAAATCCAGCTTCAAGGGGCCAAATACCCTTTTCTGGCCTCCACAGGTACCAGGCACACAGATAGTGCATAGAGACACATGCAGACAAAACACTCACAAACATAAACAATAATTAAATTAACAAGGTAAGCTGGGTTTTCCATGTACATCGGCCTGACTACCTCCCTTGTCTAGCTTCTATTTCTTCAATCTATTCTCAATTTTATCTTCAGAATGATTTGGTATTTCTAGATTTAGTGAATTTTGTTGTTTTGTTTTTGAGACTGGGTTTCATGTAGCCCAGGATTCACCTCCTATTCATTCTGTAGCTAAGGATGACTCTGAACTCCTTATCCTCCTGCCTTTACCTCCTGAGTGCTGGGATCATTGAGTACATTATGACACCTAACATACATAGTTGATATTGGTGTAATTCTTTAATGGTTCTGATATTCTTTGTAAAGTCAGTATTTATTGAGAATACTATGCTAGACACTGTTCTGTTTGCTTTATATACATTAAGTCATCTACTTTTTTGTGACACAGAATCTTACTCTGTGACCAGGCTGGCCTGGAGTTCACTCTACAGCACAGGTTGGTCTTCTGCTGATGGAGCCTTTCAAGGACTGAGATTTCAGGTCTGAGCTACCACTCAGCTTTAACTCAGCTGAGCTGTAGGAAAAGCTAAGGCCAGAGGAAGATTTCAAGGCCAGGGAGGCTGACTGACTTGTGTAGAAGTCACACATCAGAGTGAAGATATGGATGTAGGAGTCTGAAGTAGCCCACTTGCTCCTTGCCTTCCCAGACCTTGCCTCTGCACAGCCTCCTGGGTGATACTGCACAGCATCTAGGCAGTTACTCTTCTACACTTCCTCACCTCCTCTTACAACTCCCTCTCAAGACATTACTGAGTTACCAATTAGCTCTTCATATACACGGTAGGAAGTGGTTATTATGGGTAGATGCTCAGTAGATGTTGAGTGAATGAATGAAGATTCACAGTAAGATTCAAGAAATGGGGGCTAGAGAGATGGCTTAGAGGTTAACAGCACAGGTTCCTGTACCAGAGGACCTGAGTTCAATTCCCAGCCACATGGTGGCTCACAACCATCTATGATGAGATCTGGTGCCCTCTTCTGGAGTGCAAGCATACATGCAGGCAGAACACTGTACACAGTAAATAAATCTTAGAAAACAAACAAACAAACAAACAAACAAAAGATTGCAAGGCCAGCCTGGTCTACAGAGCTAGTTCCAGGACAGCGAGGGCTACACAGAGAAACCCTGTCTTGAAAAATAAAACAAAAACAAACAAACAAAAAAGCTGGGTGGTGGTGGCACAAGCCTTTAATCCCAGCACTCGGAGACAGAGGCAGGTGGATCTCTATGAAAGAAGTGGGGTTTAGCAGCTGGAGAGATGGCTCAGTGGTTAAGAGCCCTTGCTCTGCTCTCCCAGAGGCCCCTGGCTGCTGTGGGCAGGACCTGGCATGAACTCAGTGCACACACATTCAGGCAAGCAGAACACTCATATACATAAAATAAAATAAATAAACCCAAGAAAAAGAGAATGAAAGAAGTGGAGCTCTGAAGCAGAGGCAGGCAG
This sequence comes from Microtus ochrogaster, assembly GCF_000317375.1. Classification (NCBI taxonomy): domain Eukaryota; kingdom Metazoa; phylum Chordata; class Mammalia; order Rodentia; family Cricetidae; genus Microtus; species Microtus ochrogaster. The sequence goes on from NW_004949139.1 coordinate 2,183,172, forward strand.
ATCTGCATGAGGCTAAGACCAGCCTGGTCTGCAGAGTGAGTTCAGTCTCCAGAATAGGAGGTGAGACCTGACTCCCTAAAGTTGTCTTCTGACCTTCACAGGTATACCATGGCTCCCGTGGGGGAGTATACACATGCACACACACACACACACACACACACACACACACACACACACACACACACACGCTCACAATGTATTAGAGGCTGGAGACACGGCTCAGTGGTTAAGAACATTTGCTGCTCTTGGCTGGAGAGATGGCTCAGCGGTTAAGAACACTGACTGTTCTTCCAGAGGTC
>NW_004949139.1:2183570-2195874 GCF_000317375.1 Microtus ochrogaster
CACACACACACACACACACACACACACACACACACGCTCACAATGTATTAGAGGCTGGAGACACGGCTCAGTGGTTAAGAACATTTGCTGCTCTTACAGGGGACCACTGGGTGGCTCCTACCTTCCTGTGATCCAGCTCCAGGCAATCTGATTCCCTCTTTTGGCCTCTGCAGGCATACTACAGATATATAATCAAATAAAAATAAATCTTTAAAAACAGTTCTGTTTGGAGAAACAGAGTTAAGCAGCCAGAACATGGTCATTTCTCAGTAACAACTTTACTTCCTATTTGGGCACCAGGGATCGCCATTACTAACGCATTCCAGACAAGGATTGTTAAACCTTTCTAAGCATATCTAGAATGATTGTGTGTGTGTGTGTGTGTGTGTGTTGCTGTGAGTGGGACCTTTTTTTTTTTTTGTCTGCTTTTGAATCTGTAGCTCCACCACTCCCTATTACTCCTACCTAGTCACTCAGTTATATTACATACTTGTTCATTTTTGCAACTTGAGTTTGAGATCTGGCTCGGAACGGAGCAGAATCTAGGTCAGGGGTTTGCCTTTTGTTCTGGCCAATTTTCCAGCACACTGCTGTCATTCAATAAATATTTGAGTGATCAAATGAACTAACATTTACCAGCAAGCTTTATTAAGTATTTATGATGTGCAGGGTACACAGGGACAATGACTTCTGGGACTCACAGTCACAACTGTAGTGGGAGGGGCACATATGTTTATGGTCTGAAGTGTGATTCAGGTAACAGTTCCTTTTTTTCTTTCCTTTCCTTTCATTTTATTTTGTGACAAGGTTTCCCTGTGCAGGCCTGGCTGGCCTTGAATTCACAAATGTGCTTGCAGCTGCCTCCTGGGTGCTGGGACTGAAGGTGTGTGCCATGTCTGCCTGACTGGTAGCGGGTTCTTGTGGTGTGTGTGGAGGTTGAAGGACAGCTTGTGGGGATCAGTTCTCCTAGGGTGTGGGTTGTAGGACTGGAATTCAGGTCACCTTGGTCCTCTTGTTGGCTTTAGGCTGGCTTTTTTTTTTCTTTTTTGGGCTTTTTTAGACAAGAGTCTTGGAACTCATTTTTAGACCAGGTCTTGGATCCTCCTGCCTCTGCTCCCCTAAGTGCTGGGATTAAAGGTGTGAGCCACCACCACTGGACTAGGTTGGCCTATCTAAGGAGCCATTCAACCTGTAGCTAGACTAAGAAGAGGTTAACTTTATTGGTGGGGTGGGTGTGGGGGAAGTAGGGTGAGGAGGGTTTCGGGTAGAAGAAACAACAGAGGCAAGGGCTCTGAAGCCTGTTTGATGTGTTTGGAAACTTCCTGAAGGCCCATGGGTTGTAGAGCAGTTATTCAGCTTGTCTGAGGTTCTGCGTTTAACCCACTACACTGCAAAAGCACACACACACACACACACACACACACACACACACACACACAAAGAGAAAAAGACTAGTGTGGTGGGAGCTTTGAAAAGTGTGGAGAGTGGTAGCAGATGACGTCGGACGTGTATTTTTATATCAACAGCCTAACCCTTAAGCCAGGCAGCTGTTGGGCAAATCCGTGTTCTGGTCTTCAAAGGGCTTGCTTAGAACAGAAGCTGGTTTATCACTGTCAGAAGAGGGACTGAGTCTAATCCAGTCTCCTGCCTCCGGTGCCAAGGACGGAGGTAAGGCACGAGGTTTCAGTAAAGTTCTAATGACAGTAAGCTTGAGAAGAGAACAGGAAGTATAGGCTTTGTTGAAGGAAGCCCGGGCGGGGTTCTCTGTTTTGGGGGCACGCATTCTCAAGTCGCTGCCAGAATCAGAGATGGGAGAGAGAGTGAGGAATTGGCCACAGGCTTTAACTGATAAACCTCAAGAGGGTGGGGGCTTGAGGAACGGGTAGGAAAACAGGAAAACGTGTTGCAAGAGCCACGCAAGGGCATCTGACATAGATCAGTGTGTTAGGAAGGTAGATGGACCTTTTAGGCTACCTGCCGGTGAAATATTACCTACGTGGGATGGACATTTCATTGTGCTTTTCGAAACAATTTCTTCTGTAAACACTTGTAGCTCCAATGGACTTGGCTGGGGGCTCCTCTTCTCTAGTAAGGGTCATGGCCACCTAGGAACTAGTCCTGCCTGCAGTACTTAGACGTGGACACCAGGGACCGCTGCGTACGGGAGACAGGACGCGCGGGTTCCTGAGCCGCAGAAAGACGGAAGCCGATTGGTTACGAGGCGCGTCGAAAGGGCGGAGCCCGGGAGTCGGGAGTTGGGGGCTGGGAGCGCGCCCCTGGGCCGAGCCCGACGGGACTGTGGTCCCCTCAGGCGGCTCCCGGTCGGTTATCGGGGTGCCAGGTTTCTGTGCAACCTGGCTGTACAGTGGAGCCCGGGGAGCAGCGCCGCGGCCCAGGGATCCGGGCAGGGCAATCGCTGTCACCTCCGTCGCAGGCCTGAGTTACCTGAGCAACTGCGTGTCAGGGGCTCGCCCGCGGGCGGGCGTTAGGGCGGGAGGCTGGGGTGCGCACGGCAGAGGCCGACGCCCCATTCTGGCGCGGGGCCGCGGTCCTTACGACCAGCAGCGCAGGCCGGGTCCCCACGAGACCCCGCCGATTGTTGTGGGCTCCGGCCTGCCGTCTCCAACAGGTTATTCCGGGATAAGCCGGCTCTGGGGCGGGCCCGGGCTTCGCTGGGGGCCGGGCGGCGCGGGGCGGGCCGGCGGTAGAGCACGCCTCCGCCCACCTCGGGCCCGCCCCGCGCCGCCCTCCTGCCCTCCCGCCCTCCCGAGAGCCGCTGTCCCGGGCCTGGCCCGTGCGCGTCCGCCTGCTGCACCGGGGCACTGGCAGCCGCAGAGGTACGGGACCGGGCGGAGGTGTTGACCTCGGATCCCGGAGCCATCTGTGTCCGCTGGGGCCTGCAGGTCGCACGCTGAAGCCCTAGCTGCTGCCGCTCACCGCTGGCCCGCGGGGCGAGGTCAGGTGCCCCCCTTCTCTCTCTCCTCCCTTCTCTCCCTCCCCCACCTCGGTGCGGGCGGGAGATCCTGCCCGCCTCCTCCCGCAGGGGTGCAGCAGGCTGCGGAGCTGACAGCGGCCCCACAGCCACCCTGCTCAAACTCTCCGGAAGCAGCCAGAGCTCAGGCCGCCGGAGCCCCGGCAGGACCCACTGTTGGACCGGAGGCTCTGGTCCTTCTGCGCCCAAACTTGGAGCGCTTGACCTTCGGTTGTCGGAGGAGGCAAGCCCGCAGGTGGCTGTGCAGCTGCGGTGCCGCGAGGCATCTTGCCTGGGAATTGTCGGCTGCATTCCCTGACTCTGGGATTTGCTTCTGGGATCCAAAGGTGTCTACATCAGGCGCATGTTGACTGAGACCTACAGTCATGGATGTGTGCGCTCGTCTTGCCCTGTGGCTTCTTTGGGGTCTCCTCCTGCATCAGGGTCAGAGCCTCAGCCATAGTCACAGCGAGAAGAATACAGGAGCCGGCACCGGGACGACTTCAGAGGAGTCCGCTGAAGCAGGTAAGGCCTTGCTGCTGCGGGCTGGACTGGGCTGGAAGCTTGACTGACTCAACACTGAGTGGCCCGAAGTGGGCAAATTGGAATCTCCTCACACGTGAGGTTGGTGGGGGATGCACACATAGCACCGTGTACTCTCGGTCGTCCAAGAAGTTCTGTCTAGAAGTCATGCCTAATGTTACTATTTCCCCGACGACTTTCCTTAGCCCTCCTCGGGATGTTTTGGTGGTAGTGAGAGGCCTTTGGGACACCTAGACTTTTCAGATCAGCAAGGTGTCTTGTCCGGAAGAGTAGTCTTCCCAAGTGTTAAAATTGCTTTTAGCCAGTTTCATCACTAGAGGGGGCGGGCGGTGGTGGTGGGCTGGCCACACGGGATGGGCCAGGAAGATCAGGACTGGGCTGGCTCTGTTTCCTTTAGCCAGGTGTTCAGATGTGTTCTAACCGTCGTGAGAATCCTAGGCCTTCTTTCCCTTAGATACTCTCTGTCTTTTGGGTTTGCCAATGTGGAATATCAAAGCAAGTCCCAAGGTGGAATCCTCCTTACCACAAGGGAGTTAAATGGCCCTTTCTTGATTGACTTCTCCATAATAAAATATCCTGGATCATTTGTTGGCTTAATCTGTTTCTTCTGAATGATGAGAGTAAGGATTCCATGGTATTATTTTAATCTGTCCTTACGTTCCTTCTATACTTGTGGAGCCTTGTTCGGCAGCAGTAGCTGTGGTATATACTCTTGCAGTAGAAAGGAACTTTTGAAAAATAAGTTTATTTTCCCACATAGCTTAGAAGTACGTTTGTTCCCGTTTTCTGTTTCTCACCCCTTGTCACTATGATCTGCCTAAACACTGGCCTGAAGGCTTGAGGGTAGAGGAATAGCTGGGGTGTTTGAAGATAGGGAAGCTCAGGGGAGGGGTGTCTCAGTGGGTAACTGCTGATACACGTAGGAAAAGTAGAAGTCATGGTGGGCCAAGAGTTCCATGGATTGCATTAGTGGTAGTTTTTTTCCTACACTGCCCTCTCTCAACTTTCTTCACTGGGTTGGGTATGATTTTAGGTGCTTCAAGGGCTGGTTTTCAGATGATGCCAGGACTGTCTACATGAGCATAGAATTTGGGCTGTTGCTGTTAGGTTAGAGCAGTCTCCCAGGCCTCTGAAGCTTAACTATTGTTTCTCACTGGACTATGCCGGGAAGGGTTGATTGAACTGTGAAGTAGCCCTGAGCAGCATTTCTGCTCTCGCAGTAACGACATCCTTGTTTCTAATTGGTAATTTATCCTTCTGTTTTCACTTCAGACTATGCATGTTTGACCTAAAATGAATCTTTTTGAAAGGTGTTCTGTATTTTGGATCTGAACTAAAAGGATGCAGCTTTGAGTTTCAGGCAATCGCTAGCCTTTAGAAAATTGACTTTTGATGGGGTGTGTGTTTTGCCTGAGGTCGAGAAGCGAACTAGCATTCCCCAGGAATATCTCATGACTTGAGTTTATGGAGATATTCCTCATACATCTTATTTTAGAGGACTGGCTATTCCGATTAAGCCATAAAGGCCTCTCTCTTCATCTTTATTTCCTCATAGTTCACTGGGATGTAGGTTTTTGTGGGAATGTAAGTGTCTACCAGTATTGCTTTGTTAGTTTGTCTCCTTGGCTCACTATGGAACTTTGGCTCAGACAGGGACTTACGTTTTTCAAAGAAGTGGCTCATAGTCTGGGCTCTGAGAAAGGGTTTGGGGAGAAATTGTCTATATAGCAGGGACTCTTGCGGCCTTTCCAACCCCTCTGTATCCACAGAACACAGGAATTTTACTTGTTAAAGTTACCCCCCACCCCTGCTTCTCCTTTTGAGATAGGGCCTTCAGTAGCCTAGATGTAGCTGAAGCTGGTCTTGAACTCTTGACCTTCCTGCCTCCACAATTTTTTTATTTTTTTATTTTTGAGACAGGGTTTCTCTGTAGCTTTTTGGTTCCTGTCCTGGAACTAGCTCTTGTAGACCAGGCTGGCCTCGAACTCACAGAGATCAGCCTGCCTCTGCCTCCTGAGTGCTGGGATTAAAGGCGTGCGCCACCACCGCCCGGCCTGCCTCCACAATTTAAATGCTGGACTACAGGGCATCAGACACTATATCTGGCTAGCTACCACTTTTCTCCACCACATTCAGTGTAACTGGTAAATTTCTGTGCTCTGTATAGCTTATATTTTACAGTTACGTGACTTATTCTGCAAAACCTCACAATAGCTGTATTAAAATTCAGGGAAGGGTAATAATCCTCATTGGCCCAGCGAGTAAAGGCTCTGGCTGTGCATTCTGGTGACCTAAACTCCATCCCTGGAACCCAGGTGAAGGTGCAAGGAAATAACTATTGTCCTCTGACTTCTGAATGTGCCCACAAATGCACATCATTCATGTATATACCCCCAAATTAAGAGACAGAAAGGGGGCGCTGGGTTCTTTGCTCAGTATTTGAAGCAGGTACTCTGATGCTTACGTCCTGGACTTCTTCCATTTTCTCAGGAGTGCTAGGCGGGGCCTAGAGAATGTTGCTTTTCTCCTGGCAATTAGGCAGGTCCTGGTGACTCTGTATCTGAATCTGAGAAAAGGGATGCTTTTTTTTTCTCTTTTGGAGAGTGTGTTGATGAAAGAATTCTACACCCTCCCCCCCATTTTGGATGTATGTGTAACCCATTTCCTTTTAGTTAGTCATAAAATTTGATTCTAAGGATTTTATTAAAATCTTTATAGTGGTCAGGTATGGTGCTCAAGAGGCAGAGGTAGAGGAAGCTGAATTTCTGTGAGTTTTAGGCTAGCCTGGTCTACACAGTGATAGGACTACATAGAGAAGACTGCCTCAGAAAAAAAGTTAATGGTGCACTAGGGGTATAGAGTATGAAAGATCCTGGGTGCCATTACCGGCACCTCTTAAAGACAAAGGAAAACGAAAGAAAAAAGGAAAAGGAAAGAAAAGAAATACTTAATGACTCGCAGCATGGTGTGATGGTGATGGTAGAGATGGGGTTGCAATGATAGCTTCTACACCAAACACTGTTAAAACCCAGCTGGGCAGTGGGGGCACATGCCTTTAAATCTCAGCATCTCTATGAGTTCGAGGCCAGCCAGTCTATAGAGTTCCAGGACGGGCAGGGCTGTTACACCCAGGAGTCCTGTCTCGAAAAACCAAACCAGAGCAACCCTGACTGGGGATGAAAGGTGACCCAGCTGTTAAGAATACTTGTTGCTCCTGCAGAGAATCTGGGTTTCGTTTTCAGTGCTCACATGGTCGCTCACAACCATCCTTAACTCTGTTCTAGGGGCTCTGCTAACCTCTTATGACCTTTGAGGGCACCCAACATGCAGATGGTGCACATAAATATGTGCAGGCAAAACACTTAAACACATAAAATAAAAATAAGCATATCTAAAAAAAACCTCACCATGGAGGCTGAGGTTATGGGTAGTCCAGTTGATAGAGTGCTTGTTTTGTATACCGATATCCTGGGTTTGATCCTCTCTCAACACCAAAACCAAACCAACCCACCCACCAACCACACCAACAAAATCTCTGAATGCTGAGCTTGCAGTGCTCTCATTGGACAATGGAGAGAACATTCCTTTCACTTTTTACTTTTTAAAAACACCCGAACACCTAGCTGTATTAGGTAATTTTCTCCCAAGATATGTATAGACAGATCTATATGCTGTGTTATTCTAGGGCCTGCATTTTTGAAGCTGACTCAGAATGAAGACTGGGAATCTCTAGACTCTAGGGTCCTTGCTTTCAGAAACTCAGATGTTTTTCTATAGAATGTCTGTTATGTGAGAGACCTCAGGTCGAGTCTGGAGTTGTGGCTGCCATGATAGATGGTTTTGAGGGTCTCTAATCAGAAACTGGTTTAACTGGAATAAGGTCCTGGAGGATAGACATCTATGCAGAGTGCAGACTGTCTTCTCAATCAGCCTCTTTGGAGTGGCAGGTCAGCCCAGCCAGCCCACCCAATTAGTTGCTGCTGCCTCCAAGGCTATAAATGGCCTGGCCATCTTGGTAGCTAAGCTAATTTTAGCTGAGGGTGGCTCCTGGAACTGGGCTGGAGCCAAGAGCAGGTGGGTGGGGCTTGGTTGAAGCTAATACCCTGGGCTGGCAAGAGGGACAAGCTATCCTGGGGAGCTTGGACGTATTGACTTCCAGGCCTCAGCTTTGACAATCACCTTTAGCTAGGTTAATTGATTCAGCAAACATTGAACAGTGCCAGCTCATACGGTATTTATTCAACAAGTGATTGAGTGACCTCTCTGGGTCAGTTACTGTGTATACTTCTGTGGGGATTTAAGGATGAAGGAAAGAGTTGTCTTCTTTCTTCATGGAAATTATACTCTGTTGGGGAGACAGTTCATAAGCACACAAATAAATACTGTCTTGTGAAAAGTGGATTAGAGGAAAATGCAAATACGGTGCTCAAGGGAATGAGAAGGGACTAGAGACATAGTTAAAGCTTGAACCTGGTGTCTAGCAATTATTACAATCTCCATGCAGCTCTGGCTAGCCTAGAACTTGTCATGTAGACCTGGTTACTCTTGAACTTTAAGAGATCCACCTGTCTCAACTTCCCAAGTGCTAGGATTAAATGCATTTGCCACCACTCCTGGCTCATTATGAATTTAATTTATTTCATTTAATTGTTACAGCCAGCTTCTGTGATAGATGTTATCCTTGTTTTATAGGGCAGTAAATTAAATAAGAGAGGTTAAATAACTTTCCCAATGTTACACTGACAGTGAAGAGAACCAGGGTTTAAATTCAGGATTCTGGCTCATTTCCTTAGCACTACCTTAGCTAGTAAGTTATCTTGCAAAAGTCACAGTAGAGGTGGTGTGTGTTTGTGTGTGTGTGTACGAATATACATTCATACAGAAAACTGTGGGAAGTCCAGGGACCAAGTGACTAAACTTGCCTGGGAGAACTGGGGGAGGCTTTAGAATTTTCCCCATAGTTTTTTTCTCAGATCTTGGGGAGATAAAAAGTGGTTGCTTGATTTAAGAGTTAAGAGATGGAAACAAGCTCAACCTACTTGTTTTTATGTGTGAGGAAATGATTCCCAGAGAGGCATTAGCTGTAAGTCTCATAGTAGGCTATTGGTTGAGAACCTAGACCAGGATGTTTGAGCCAAAGATCCAGACTTAGTTATTCAGTGTGTAAGTCAGAATAATGACAGTTTACTGCTTGCTTGTACTGTAGATGGAGCTACCCAATGAGCCTGAGCCTAATTTTTTTTTTTTTTTTGAGGAAGAGTTTCATGTAGCCCAGGCTGGCCTGGAGTTTACAGTGTAACCGAGGATAACTTTGAGCTGATTTCCAGCCACTATATCTCTCCCAAGTGTTCAGGTTATAGGTATGTTTTTACCACTATGCCTGGATTTAGTTAGGTAATATTAAGAACAACATAATGCACAGACTTCATCAAATTCTAATAGTATAGACTGTGTAGGCAAAGGGAGAAAGATCTGTGTAGGCTGTACTAGGCTAAGGTGACCGGAGAGCACTGAAGGAAAGAGGGTGTTGTGGATATCTGGGTGACCAGTGTGAACATATGGAATCTCACTGTCAGGTGGTTGGGTAAACTAGACAGGTGCTTCTCTGCTGGCTGGCTGTCTCATGGGAGCACTGTAGATAGGAAGAATGCAGTCATGTGTGACCATTGCTATCGTCATAATTACCATAACTTTAATGTAATGATAAATGTAAATACTTTTTTAAGATATCTATAATAATGTAATATTATGTGAGAATATCTATGATTTTGGTTGGTGACAAAAACTATAGGTACTGTTAATATTGTAGTTGACTGCATATATATTGCACATACACATATATTTGAAAGAAATACTAACTTGCAGTAAGAGAATATTGAAAATGATGATGTAGGCTGGGTAGGAAGATGCAAGCCTATAATCCCTGGCATTTAGGAGACAGAGGCAGCTTTCAGATCTTGGGAGACAGAACAGGAAGAGAAGCAGAAGTTTAATGACCATTCTAAGTTACATAGAGAATTGAAGGTTAGCTTTGGGCTACATGAGACTCTGTGTCCAAACAAAACCAAACAGAACAAAGCAAAATAGAAATTTCGTTTCCAGACATGGTGGATCATGTTGGTAATCCCAGAACTTTGGAGGCTGAGACAAGAGGATTGCTGTGAGTTTAAGGCCAGCCCAGGCTATAGACTGCTACCCTATCTCCAGACTGAAACAAATAACAACTTTCTGCTGTTTGTCCCAGGAATGAGGCCTTGTTGAAGGGAGTGGTTTTCTAGGTCTTCACAGAACTTGGACTAAGTTCTCTATGGGGCCTTTGAGTCACATTGCAGTGCGGCTTCATCTGGACATTCTGGTGCGTAACTATCTGTGGGAAATGATTCTCAGGAAACCCAGCAGCTCTGTCTGTAAGGCTCTTGAGGAGGAAAAAGATATCTTATATGGTTTTTTTAAAAACTGTTTATAAAAAATGGTGAAATACTAAGATAACAAAATATAAAATGCCCGATTGAACATAAGAAATAAACTACTACAGAGTTCTCTTTATTAAACCAAGGATACTTTGTATTCCTTTCTGATATAAATGTAGTACTTTGTATGTCTATTTTCTTCTCTGTAATCTTTGTGAAAGAAGATAGGAGTGGTTGTAATTTTTTTTTTTTTTGTTTTTGTTTTTCGAGACAGGGTTTCTCTGTGGCTTTGGAGCCTGTCCAGTAACTAGCTCTTGTAGACCAGGCTGGCTTTGAACTCACAGAGATCCACCTGTCTCTGCCTCCTGAGTGCTGGGATTAAAGGTGTAGCCACCACCGCCTGGTAGTAATTTGTTTTCATTGTGTCGAGGTTACCCATTGTTGAAGTTTGTTGGAAAGACTGGTAATCAGGGACTGTTTGAATGAGATCTTATTATTTTTCCTCCTTGCAAATGTCTCATGTTTGGGCATGGCCTCAGCCTTTGGAGGTAATATCCAAGTTAAGATCCCTCTTTAATCTTTTTTTTTTCCTTACAAGACAGGGTTTCTCTGTGTATTTGGCTGTTCTGGAACTAGCTCTGTAGATCAGGGCTGGCCTTGATCTCACAGAGATCCACTTGCCTCTGCCTCCTGAGTACTGGAGGCAGTACTTGCACCACCATGCTATAGATATTTGCATTGGGAGAGTCCTGTGCTGATTGCTTTTAAATATTACTAGTGATATTGAGAACTCCTTGGACCTTTTCTTCGAAGCATTAAGCAGGGCCTCTCTTGACTGGACAGAAGATTTCAAAAGAAGACAGCCCATTGTGCTGTCAGCATGGCCCAACTAGAGCAAACCTGATCCTTTCTCTGTTGCCTATATTTCCAGAGTTCCTGGTTGCCTTGTGTTGAGTTCTGGTCTAGGTAATGACCAGAAATCTTTCTGGCAGGCAGGCAGGCAGGCTGGCAGGCTGGCAGGCTGGCAGGCTTCCAAATCTCATGTGTCTCTAATTTTTAAAGTGTGATTCAGTAGTTCTGTACTTGTTTGGCCTCTCTGGGTTATCTTAGGCCTCTCAAGAAGCTCTCAGAACTCTCATCACTACAGTATGTATTAAAGCAATTGTGCCCATGTTTGCCAAGTTCTCAGAGCCAGATTCTAAAATATACCAGCCAGGGAAGATGGGTGCCCTTCATGCTTATATCTCCCTAGGTTAGAATTCTGTGCTTTATGTTGTATGTTCCTGGAAGGTCAAATTTTCAGTGATCTTGTTTTGAGAAACTTGCTGATAGGGGCAAAGATCACTGGAACTCATACTTCATATCTCTAAAAGATAAATATGTAACTCACACAACTCTAATAACCTGGGCAGCGGTGGTGCACACTCCTAATCCCAGCACTCGGGAGATAGGCAGGTGGGCCTCTGTGAGTTTGAGATCAGCCTGGTCTGAGTTCCAGTTACACAGAGAAACCCTGTCTTGAAAACCAAATGATAAGTATGATGATGATGATAGGTAGGATTTCTGGAGCTTCTGGGTAGATGTTTTACAACTATACAACAATCCTTACTGTTGTATAGTGTTCACTGTGTTTCTGAGAACTTAAAGTAATTTTCTCAAGATGACTAAATTGGGATTTGAATTGAGCTTTATCTGATATCAAGACCAATAGGAATTCTAGTTTTGTTTAAATTCTAGTTTGTTTTCCCTCCTATGGAGGGATTTAAGTAAAGATAAGCATTTTGACTAGAAACAGTACCACTGTTAGTAGTGTTAGTGTACTCCACCGTGGAAGTGTCCTGAAAGAAGCTAAAATTAGGAGTTTGGGGGCTGTAAAGAAAGAAAGATCGACTGTTTTATTTATGAATTTTGAGTGTTACTTGGTGAAGTATTTAGCTGCTGTGAGAATTTTTATTCAGTTTGTATCTTCCAAAAACTAGTGCTCTGGTTGGGTTGTTCTAGATAGAAGATAGAAGCCCCTGGAGCGGGAGTTGAAGGCTGTTGTAGCCACCCACCTCTACTGGCAACGGAACGCAGGCCTCTTTGGGAGCATTATGCAGTCTAACCACCATCTTCCCAGCCCCATATAATATTTTAATTAATTTGACAAATACTGGGCTTATATCCCAGGTTGACTTCAGTGTAGCTGAGGAGTTTCCTGCCTCTACTTGAGTATTGTGATTATAGGCATGTATTACCACACTTAGTTTTGTTTTGTCTGTTTTTTTCTTTCAGTGTTGGGGATTGAACCCAGGACCTTATGTATGCTAGGCGGGCATTCTACCACTACTATATCTCTAGCTCTCCTTTGAGTTTTGAAATTACTTCTTTTTTTTTTTTT
>NW_004949139.1:2195974-2198384 GCF_000317375.1 Microtus ochrogaster
TGTAGACCAGGCTGGCCTCGAACTCACAGAGATCCGCCTGCCTCTGCCTCCCGAGTGCTGGGATTAAAGGCGTGCGCCACTACCGCCCGGCTTGAAATTACTTCTAATTTTGAGGATTCTCTTCTCTCCTTTAAAGTATAAGCATTGGGGTCAATGAGATGACCCAGTAGGGAAAGCACTTGCTGTACAAACCTAAGGATCTTAGTTGCCATCCCTGGAGCCCATGTAAAAGTGGAAGGAGACAACCAGCTCCCCAAACACACACACACACACACACACACACACACACACACTTAAAAAGCAAGTACAGCCAGGCATGGTGGTGCACAGCTTGAATCCCAGCATCTGGAAGGCAGAAGAAGTGGAGCTCCGTAAATTCAAGACCATGAATGGTCTACATAGTGAGTTCTAGGATAGCCAGGGCTATACAGAGAGACCCTGTCTCAAACAGATGCAAAAAAAACAAGTATAAGTATTTTTAAAATAGTAAAATCTATGAGCTAATATAAATATTTAAAATAATGTAAAAATACATGTATTATTTTGATGAGATTACTCCTGAACTGAGGGATCAAACTTGCCTTTGCTCTCTAGAACTCTAGTATGAGTCAGGTTGGGAAATAGTTACTATGAGAATGAGCTACAGTAGGACTCTGGGTTGGGAGAAAGCAGTTCTGTTAGCTAAGTTCATCTGTCTATGAAGGATGTCAGAATCTCAAGACATGCTAGACACTGCCTGTCTTGTAGCTCCTGCTCTGCTGTTCTTCTGAGCTGAACATGTGCCTATACTATACTCTCACATAGAACTGGGAACTTGGTGAGTCTGATTCCCTAAAGAATTCAGTGATGAAAATTAGGACATTTGAATAGATCTAATTGGTTGAACTCTGTGAAGGGCAGAGGCTTTCCCTGGGGACCCTTTTTAATCTCCTATGGTTATAGACTTTTAAGGTTGAACTAATTAAAACATGTTGGCAGCTGGACTCAATACTTTTTTCCTTGCGTTAGGTTTTGTTTCAGCCTCCTGGAGTTCTAGCAGTTGCTAAAAGATTGCCTTTCTTGAGGAGCAGAGGAGTGGTTTCTATTTCCCCATGTACTACATATACTATGATGTAACGTCTGTCCAGTATAGGCTGCTGGACAACTTGTAGTGGAATGAAATAATGTGTTTTGAGACCTGGATTTGCTATTCTAAGATGCCCCTGAGGTTGATTTCTTATTTTGCTGTGTCTCCCCCAACTGCCGATGGGTTTATTCTGTTAGCTGGCAAGTAATTTCTCTTTCCTTGGTGTGTGTTCCTGCTCTAACCAGAAAAATGGATTATTTAGCTCCACCATGTGTCAGGTCAGGCTAGTCATGTTTACACAACTATTTTTTTTTTTTTGAGATATGCTTCACAATGCCTGTGTTATAGATGAGGAAATGGATTCAGAGAAGGAAAAGAACATGCCTGATGGTCATTACAGCTTGTTACCATCAAATCAGAATTCAGAAATCTATTAAGCTTCTGGTTACTTTCCCCAAGGTAGTGTAAATGACCTCATGCCGTTGTTGGTTTCCAGTCCATTTTCAGACTTCTAGGCTCAATGACCATCTGTGTCAGCCTCCCCAAGCAGCTAGGATGCTGTACTTACCCCCGTGCTTGTCCTCGAATCCCCTTATCCTTCTAAACTGAGCTAATTTCTCAATTTCAGGAAGTCCTCTCTAATTTCTAACATCAAACACTGATTCCTCTGCTTGCCTTCTCTGACCGCTCCTATTCTTTCAAGGAGAACTGAATGAAGTTGTAAGGTTGGGATCTCAGCTGTCATAACAGACTGATGAAAGTCTTGGGCAGAATCTTGGCTAGCTCTTTGAGTAAAGCCCAGCCTGTGGTTTGCTAGTTGTGCTGCTTTATTCCGGATGCAGCGGATCTCCATCCAAGGGCATTCTGGTTCTCCAGAGGTAGGTATCACTTCCTTTGGGGTATTTTTCTTGGTGTTTGGCTTTAAAGTTGTCCTTGCAGATAGTAGAGCTAGGCTCAGTGGTATCTGGGTAGAGAAGTATAATGAAGTTTAGTTGCTGGATTATGCCTACTAACTGTGTTATTTGCTGTTTTTATTTACTTATTCATCATTTGCAAAGACTATTATATTAACCCAGCTTTTGGGACGATACTTCTGTAACGTTCACACTCTGAAATGCATCACTTCACAGAGTAAATGGCTTTCCTGGAAGAGGTAAGCATGTGTAAAGCCATTTTTAAAATAAGTTGAATTTTCTTTCTCAGTGACTGGAAAATAATTATAAAAGTATTTTTTTAAACCGGACAGTGGTGGTGCACACTTTTAATCTCAACACTCGGGAGGCAGAGGCAAGTGGATCTCTGTGAGTTCGAGGCCAGCCTGGTCTACAAAGCAAGTTCTAGGAC
>NW_004949139.1:2198874-2200893 GCF_000317375.1 Microtus ochrogaster
CCTGCCTCTGCCTCCCGAGTGCTGGGATTAAAGGCGTGCGCCACCACCGCCCGGCAACCCTGGTCCTTTGGAAGAACAACAAGTGCTTTAAATTGCTGAGCTATTTCTCCAGCCCATTCCCACCCCCAATTTTGAGGCAAGGTCTCTCTATTCCCTGGCTGGACTGGAAGTCACAACATAGTCCAAGCTTGCCTTAAACTCAGAGAGATCTGCCTGGCCCTTTCAAGTGCTGAGACTAACCCCCAAATAGATGCTTTATTTTTTCTTTTAAATTTATTTATTTATTATGTATACAGTATTCTTGGTATTCTGTCTGCATGTATGCCTGCAGGCCAGAATAGAGACACCAGATCTTATTACAGATGTTTGTGAGCCACCATGTGGTTGCTGGGAACTGACCTGAGGACCTTCCGAAGGGCAGGCAGTGCTCTTAACCACTGAGCCATCTCTCCAGCCCTAGATGCTTTATTTTTACCATGAAAAAAGTTTGCTCTTTTGGGAACAAATTGCAAATTGGACCATAATTAAATATAGTAAAACATATTTTATAGGAAAAGTGGTAAGATTTAATATTAATAAAGTAAATTCTTCAATTGGATGATACATAGCAGATTTTTTTTAACTTTTTAATTTTTATTTTTTTGTAAAGATAGGGTTTTGCCATGAGCCTTGGTTGACCTAGAACTGGCTCTATAGACCAGGGTGGACTCAAAGAGATCTGCCTACCTCTGCCTTAAAGGCATAAGTCCCCATTGCCTAGCCACACAGCAGATTAAAAACAAAACAAAACAATGCCAGCCTGGTCTACAAAGTGAGTTCCAGGACTGCCAGGGCTATAACAACAATATCAAAAAACAAAGCAAAACAGAACAAAACAAAACAAAACAAAAACAAAAAATTGAGACAGTTTCTTATGTAGTTCTAGGTTGTCCTGAAGCTTTCCGTGTAGCTGAAGCTAGACTTGTAATTCCTTCAGCCTCCACCTCCCCGGTGCTGGGATTATAGATGTATGCCACTGTGGTCTGGCTTTAGCAAGAAGGTTTTTGTTACTATTTATTTATTTTGATATAAAGGGAAATCTGAACTAGCTTGGTGACACAACACCCTTCTGGTTTGTCTGCCCTGAAGAACATGAAGCACTCTTAGGAGGGGAAAGGAATGTATTCTGAGATTAGAGAGCCCTGTGGTAGCCGAGTTCCTCTCCTAAGTGCACCCGTAGGCTAGTAATTAGCGTTCTAGGTATCAGTTTTCCTGTTAAATGATAATAATACCTGTCTTGTTTAATTTTAGGGGACTAAATAAAATTATTTATTTGAAAGTGTTTTGAAACCTTGAAGTACTTTTATTTTCATACTTACTAGGTAGCTAGAACAGATTTGCTAACATTTCAAGGAAGCTTTTGACTTAAGATATGGCTTGAAGTAGGTGGGAGGAAAGATAGAGAATTAATGGATACACAGTTGAAAGTTGTTTGGGCAGCAGCTCTGGTGAGAGAAAGGCATGCATTCATGCCTGTAGTTTGTATCTATTTTATTCTGCCAAGTGAAAGAGAAAGAAACTGGTAAAATAAAGAAGTTGCTTGATTTAGTATGAAAACTCCATAAAGAGGGATTCTTGTCTGATTCAGATGTTGCTGTATATTCACCCAGGAGTGGTGCCTAGTAAGTAATAAACTCTCAGTAAATATTTGCTTAAAAAAAGAGTTAAGTTTTGGAGTCAGAAAGCCTGGGTTAGTGTTTGGGTTCTGCGCTCTACTACCTCATTCTCCTGGAACAGTCACTCCTTCCTTCCTTCCTTCCTTCCTTCCTTCCTTCCTTCCTTCCTTCCTTCATTCCTTCATTCCTTCATTCCTTCATTCCTTCATCTCTTTTTGGTTTTTCGAGACAGGGTTTCCCTGTGTAACAGTCCTAGCTGTCCTGGAACTAGCTCTTGTAGACCAGGCTGGCCTTGAACTCACAGGGATTCACGTGCCTCTGCCTCCGAGTGCTGGGATTCAAGGTGTGTGCCACCACTGCCCGG
>NW_004949139.1:2201058-2217012 GCF_000317375.1 Microtus ochrogaster
TGTAACTCCAGTTCCAGGCGATTTGACACCTTCACACCAATGTACATAAATTTAAAGAAGCCGGGCGGTGGTGGCGCACGCCTTTAATCCCAGCACTTGGGAGGCAAAGGCAAGCGGATCTCTGTGAGTTCGAGACCAGCCTGGTCTACAACTAGTTCCAGGACAGGCTCTAAAGCCACAGAGAAACCCTGTCTTGAAAAAACCAAAAACCAAAAAACAAAAAAAACATAAATTTAAAGAAATTATTTTTAAAAATGAGATTAGGATTAGATGCCATACAAAGTCATTAGGAGGCTCAACCAAGAAACCAAGCATTTAAGAACCTTTCTCTAGGGTCTGGAGAGATGTAAGTTCAGTTGTAAGGGCTCTTACTCCATCCTTAGCCTTGAAGAGTACCAGGTACTCAAGTGCACAGACATGTATGCAGGTAAAACATCCATACATATAAAACGTAAAAAAGAAATCTTTGTATAAAGATTTGTATAAAGCCTAACATGTAGTTCTTAATAGTTCTTTTGATCTTCCCTTTCTGGTTCATAAAGTGTAGTGGATGGACCAAGGAAGAATCAGAACCACTTGTGAGGTTAACCATTAGCCTTACAGGTTTGATCTAACAATGTCTTTTTAATGCATGAGCTCAGAACTCATACATTATGATTGTTTACAGGGAACTGCCTGGAATTAAACAGGGTCTTAGAATTAATATCTTCTGCTTTTATGGATCTCCTAGGATCTTAGTAAGAGGGTTTGAATCTTGTGCTTTCAAAGGTTCCATTACACTGTAGTTTTGTAAAAAAAGTTGTTTGAGAAAAAGCAACTTCCACTGAAGACTAGACTTAGTTGATTTGGTTTAGGCTCTTGTAGCTAGCTGTCAGCTTCTCCACCCATTAGACCCACCAATAATTAACTGACTTTGAGAACATGTATTCAACTTGACTTCTGTTCCAGATCAGTTGTAAATTCTCTGAGGGGTTGGAGCAGAGCATGTTCACTTGGTTTAATCATGTATTTATGAGTTGACCTTTCCTGTTGAAAACCTCATTTTGCTCTCATGCCTGAGTAACTCTAGCAAGCTTAACCTAGTGTTCCTGAAACTTCTGGAAGTTGTGCTAGGTTTGCCTGCCCTTGTCAAATATACACAAAGGCAGTGAGATTTATCTGCTACTCAGAGGAGCCAGAACCTTTTTCTTTTGTCCTGCCTGTGGCTTTAAAGCACTGGGATAGTCATTCTCCTCTTTCTGGTAAGCATTTTAGATCTTGGAACTTTTTCTTCTGGTTTGTTTCTTGGGCAGACAAATAAGCAGAGAGAAATTATTTGGCCATTAAACAGAAGGGCTTCTATTTATTTATTTTAAAGATTTATTTATTTATTTAGTTATGTTTTGTGTATATGAGCCTTTCGTATGCATTTAAGTGCACTGTGTATATGCCTGGTGCTTATGTAAGTGATGTAGGTGGGTCTTCTTTCTATGTGTTGCTTTCCTTGGTTAATTAATAAAGAAACTGCTTGGCCCGATAGGTCAGAATATAGGTGGGTGGAGTAGACAGAACAGAATGCTGGGAGAAAGAAGCCATGGAGCCAGCCGCCAGGTCAGACATGCTAAATCTTTCCGGTAAGCCACCACCTCGTGGTGCTACACAGATTATTAGAAATGGGTTAATCAAGATGTGAGAGTTAGCCAATAAGAGGCTAGAACTAACGGGCCCGGCAGTATTTAAATGAATACAATTTGTGTGTTGTTATTTCCGGAGTAAAGCTCTAGCCATGTGGGAGCTGGGCAGGATGAAAAGCAGGCCTGCCCGCCTCATCACTACATGTAAGCAGGAAGAAGGCCCTGGAGTCTCTGGCGCTGGCATTGCTGATGATTGTTAGCCTCCATGTGGTTTCTGGGAACCAAACCTGGGTCCTCTGCAAGAGCATGCAGGTGCTCAAGGAAGCCAGAGGGTGCCACTCCAGCCCCAGGGCTTCTTTAAAAATATTTATCTTATTATTATTTTAAAAATTTTGTGTATGGCAGTTAAATTAGTTAAAGACTACTGACTGCTACATATGTGACTCACAACTCTCTGAAGCTCCAGTTCCATCAGGGAATTTGACATCTTTTTCTGGCTGCTGTGAGCACCAGGCATGTGTGTGGTACACATACAGACAGGTAGGCAAAGCATCCATATACATACAATTAAAAATTATGTCTGTTAATGGCCATGGAGATCAGAGGTGTTAGATTCCTTGGGAGCTGGAGTTAAAGGTGTTTGTGAGCTGTCTGATGTGGGTTCTGGGAACTGAACTCAGGTCCTCTGAAAGAGCAGTGTTTGCACGTAGCCACTAAGCCATCTCCTCAGCTCCAGAAAGGGCTTCTTACTGGCGAATTGAAGACTCTTGGCAAGAAGAATGAAAAGAATGTGTTTCTGGATGGCATAATCAAGCTTTGGGTAAGTTAGAGTTAGTTTGAATGTGAAGTGGGCGTTCTGAGAGAGTTCTGGACTCGCCTTTAGTGTCCTCCTCTGGGACTTAGCATTGCCACAGGGGAGATGTCAATGTGGGTCAAGGAGAAGGGGAAGTAGGGTTGAGGAGATCGGAGATCAGCGAAGAAAACGTCCTGACCTTTTCTTCTGCTGGGTGTTTTACCTCAGTTCTCCTCTAAGCTTGATGTCGGCGTTGAGGAGGCAGCTGTCATTAGTCCTGTTTTAAAGGCACTGAACAGAGAGCTAAACAACTTTCTCAAGCTCACAAATTTAGTGAGTGATAATAGTAGTAAATGTTATTTATGGGAGCTTGAATGGTACAGATTTCTTTTTTAAAAAACAATTTGTCATTTTAATTAATGTATATGTATGTGTGTGCCTATGTGAGTTTTATGTGCACCACATGCATCCATGTGCCTGAGGGAGCCAGAGGGTGTCAGAACCTCTGAAACTGGATTTTCTGGTGCTTGTGTGTCACCAGATAGAGGTGCTGGGAACTGAACCTAGGTCCTCTGCAAGAGCAGAGAGCATTCTTAACCACTGAGCTATCTCCCTAGTGACCAAATTTCTCTTTTGATCTTATGAAGGATTATTATTATTTTAGCACTAGAATTAGAAAGCTTTGGCTGCTTGTAGAAGGTCACTCATCTTACAGTGGTGGTGTAGGGATTAAAACAAGGTCTGTCTGGTTACAAAGCTTGTCTAGAGTCATACCACCCTAAATGTACTTGTTCTTGTCTGATTACAAAGCTTGGTCTCCCAATGTCTGCATTAGTTACTTTTCTCATTGCTGTGACAAAGAAACATTTTAAAGGAGGAAAGACTTATTTTGGTTCACAGTTTGAGAGGAAATAGTCCATCCTGGCTTGCTCACAACTTGGTGAACCAGGAGGATGCAGAGAGGTTGGTATAGAAGTGGAGTTGTGTTATATGAAGCCTGCCTCATAATTACCCGCTTCCTCTAGCTAAGTTCTACCTCTTGAAGGTTCCAGAATCTCTTGAGACAGTACCATCAGCTGAGTACCAAGTCTTTAATAATATGAGCTGTGGGGCCATTTTATGTTTGGTATCCATGTCATTGTTCAAGAGGAGGAGCTGATAGTCATGAGAGTCAGGCACATGTCTTATTTTTTCCTTTACCCCATACTGTATGATAGTGTCTACTATATTATTAGTAGCCAATAAATATTTCCAATAAGACCTGTCTCTGATGTCCACTCATAGCTCATGTTATCTGCCTTGACTCCCTGTTTCCATTTACATCCTATCATAGGTTTTATTTTATGGATATGAGTGTTGTGCCTGCCTGTATATATGTGCAGCATATGTACCTTGTGCTCTTTACCCCTGAGTCATCTCTCCAGCACTTGCTCTTGGCATCTTGTGTCAGTTTCTCAGCTGTCTATCTGCCTTTCACCATGGCTCTACCCTACTCATCAGTTTAGCTACTTTTCCATTGCCATGAAGAGACACTATGACCAAAGCAACTTATAGAAGAAAACATTTGAATTGGGTGGGGGACTGGCTTACAGTTTCAGAGAGTCAGTCTTTGAGCATCATGGTAAGGAGAATAGTGGCAGGCAGGCGCAGTGCTGTAACAATAGCTGAGAGTTTATATTTGATCCATCAAAGAGGAGTCAGAGAGGGTGTGGGAAGGGAGAAGAAGGGAGAGAGAAATGGGCCTGACATGGGCCTCTGAAACATCAAAGCCCACTTGTAGTGACCTGTCTCCTTCAACAAGGACACACCTTTTACTCCTTTTCAAACAGTTCCACCAACTGGGGACCAAGTGTTCAAATATACATGAGCCTCTGGGGGCCTTTCTCATTCAGACCACAACATCTTTTGTGACTTCCCTGATCCCCAACACATAGCATCTGTGCAGCACTATTGTCCTCTTGCATCTTCATCCTTCTTACCTTGGTTACCTTAGCTTCTGCTGTTGTTCTCTATCACCCTCCAACAGTAGTTATTTTGTTTTCTGTAGTTTTCCTGATCAATCCCAGATACTTCTCTTTGCACACTATGATTTGTACTTTCTTACATAATATTTTATTTTTATTTTAAAATTTATTTTGATTATTTTATATATATTGATTATTTTATATATATTGGTGTTTTGCCTGCGTGTATGTCTATGCAACATATGCATGCCTGGTGCCTGGGCAGAAGAGGGTGTCAGATTCCTAGAATGAGTTATAGCAGTTGTCAACCAACATGTGGGTGCTGGGAAATGAATCCAGTTTCTCTGGAAGAACAGTCAGTACTTTTAAGGCTGAGGCGTCTCTCCAGCCCCCTACATCTGGTTCCCTTCTGTCCGTCAGTCCTCCCTCCCTCCCTCCCTCCCTCCCTCCCTTCTTTCTTTCTTTCTCCTCCTCCTTTCTCTTATTTTCTTAATTTTTCTGTTACAGGGTTTCTTCTGTCCTGGAACTCGATTTGTAAACCAGGCTGGCCTCAAATTCAGAAATCTGCCTGCCTCTGTCTCCTAAGTACTAGAATTAAGGTGTGAGCCATTTCATTTTCTGTTGGTTACAGGGACATTAATCTTCTCTCGGCCAGCCACTGGTGGCTATGTCATCATAATGTCCCTTCAGACTGATTTGTACTCTGCATTTTACAAAGCACTCTTCTACTCCAGACATGAGAAACTGAGGCATGACAACAAAGGATTACTATCTCTGTATTATACAGAGAAAACAAACATATTTAATTAGGGCAAAACTGAGCTAAAATTTAGATCTACTGATTTCTGGTTTAGTGTTTGTCTGCAGTCCCCTCCACAGCTGTGCTTTTTCTTGCCTTTTCACCTGTTGCCATCCAAGGTAGAACATCAGTCTTGTAGTTTTCAGCAGACTTGGTTGCTGGGTATGTTGGTGTAACCTCGTGAGCAATTCCAGATATCTCTTGATGGCATCCATCTGTGTTCTATTCTGCTGCTAGCTGAGAGTCTGACCATGTGGCTGTGGCCACTAGGATTATGAAGCATTGGATTACTCTTAGAGTAGTCTTTCATGAAGATCCAGGAAACAGAACATGATGTGTGATTCTGGGAGTTATACAACAATGGAAGCAGTCGGATCAGAGTTTGAGATCTGGCTTTTCTGTTATGAGTTTTGTGACCCTGGGTTACTCATTAATCTCACCAGGACTATTGTAAGAATTTATTCAAGGGCCACAGATTGGTCCTGAAAAGTGTTTGTTGATGGTGCTGGAGAGGTGGCTCAGTGGTTGAAATCTCGTTTCTCGCCCAGAGGATCTGGGTTTGATTCCCAGCACCCTCATGGTATTTCACAACTGTCTGTAGTTCCAGTTCCAGGGGGATCCAGTGCTCTTTTCTGGCTTCTGTGGATGCCAGGCATGCACATGGTATATAGACAATCTTGTAGACAATATACTCAAGCACATAAAAACAAAACAAATCCAAAATAATTTGTTGATGTTTTTTGTTTTCAGTATTATTTGAAGTATAGTTTTCCTGAAGGGCACAAGGAACCAGTTGTGTTTCTTACTTTCATGGGTTATTCCTGGAGTCAGCGTTAGTAGCAACATGTAACCTTGAAGCCTGTTGACTAACAGTACTCAGATACTCACATCTCCTCATTCTCCTAGCCTCTTGAGGGCAAGGAAAACAACTTACAGACAGTGGGGCATAGTTTCAGTGTCAATTATTGGCAGTAAAGTTTTTGTTTTTGTGAAGGAGTTTGGCATTAGAATTGTTGTTTCTATAAAGTCAAAAACTTAATTGTTACCGAGAAATTTTAGTTATTTCTGAAACTAGATATGGTTCCCAAGCTATTTGTTAAGCACTTCTGTATTCTTCCTGAATTCTCACCTTTCTCCCTGAAGGAAAATTAGGTCCAGCTCATTGTGCAATGGTGGTGTCTTTTACTCTAGACAGCTGTTTTAGGAGAAGTCAGCCAGGGTGTGTCTCCTACTCCCCAGGCGTGACCTGTTACGTGCTGTGGGGAAACAGGGTGAGACACATGGACAACTTGGATTTTATTTAAAAGGGAGCTTCCTTTTTCTTTGGAGCTTTTTAAAATGCCTAACACACAGGAAATGACTAGAAAATATGACCAAGGTAACATTGCTCATTACTAAGATGCCAGGTTTGGATGATTGAAGGATGCCGAGAAGGCTGGCGTCCTGAAGAGATATAAAGGCATAGTTAGATGGGGAAACATTTGTAACTTGAGTTTTTCATTTTATTAGAGCATGGTACCATTAGGTGTTTTTTTCTTTTTAATTGAATTGATAGTTACATGACAACCAGATGGGGCAGTTTATGCCTGTAATCTAGCACTTGGGGGGCGGAGACAGTATTGCTGCAAGGTCAAAGCTGACTCGGTCTGCAAAGTGAGTTCCAGGCTAACCAGAGCTATACAGAGAAACCCTGTCTCCAAAACCCATCAAATACTATATAATTAACCACCTTAAATACGTAAACAATCCAGTGACATGTAGTATATCCAGTATGTTGGGCAACTACCATCTCTAACTAGTTCCAAAATAGTTTTCACCGTCTCAGAGGAAACCCACAGCCACTCAACAGTTGCTTTTCATTTTGTCCTTTTCCTTTCTTGAGCCACCAGTGCACCAATATACAGTCTATGGAGTTATCTGTTCTAGATATCCTCATTCTCTCTCCCTGTTTCTCTCTAATGACTGAACCCAGGGCTGTATGCATGCTGGGTAAGCACGTACAATTGAGCTTCAGCCCCAGCTGTAGATGTTTCGCATAAATGGAATTTTATAATATGTGACCATTTGTGCTTGACTTCTTTCACTTAGCATACAGTTTTGAAGGTTGATCTAAATTATAGCCTCTATCGGTATGCCATACCCATACACCCCTCGTGTGTATGTGTGTGTGTGTGTGTGTGTGTGTGTGTGTGTGCGTGCGTGCACTGCATAGGTGTCCACCTATGTAGGTACATATGGAGGCTAGAGGAGGACATTGGGTATCCTGGTCTCTCATTTTCTACCTTATTTCCATGAGACAGGGTCTTTCACTGAATCTGGGGTAAAGCTAGCAAGTCCTGGTGATCTTCTTGTCTTCACTGTATCCCCAACTTCCATCATTGGGGTTACAGATGTGTGTGCAGCCACACCTGCCTTTTTACATGGGTGCTAGAGATTCAAACTCAGGTCCTCACGTTTGTACAGCAAGTGATCTTACCCACTGAGCTATCTCCTTAGTTCCTTTCTTTTTAAGGTGAACAGAATTGAACCTATGGCTTCCTGAATGCTAGGTAAGTACTTCAGCACAAACTACATCCTCAGTAGCAGTAATTTAGTTTTTAATCAACATAATGTATTATTACAGGTATGTATTATATAATGTTCAAGTCAGAGTAACCTATCTCTCAAGTATTTATTGCTTCCTCATAATGAAATATTAAAAGAATCCTTTCTTCTAGTCTTTTGAAATATACAGCACATTATTGTTGTTGATAGTTACCCTACTGTGTAATAAAATGCTGGAATTTCTTTCTCCTGACTACTGGTAATCTAATTATCTAACCTTTTTCAGTCTCTCCCTGTAAGCCTGTGAGGGCCAGGGAGTGGTAGTTCGAATAAGAATGGCTCATATACAAGGAAGTCAGGACCCCGAGGGGTGCGCCCACCCATGGAGACAGTGGGACTGATCTAATGGGAGCTCACCAAAGCCAGCTGGCATGAGACTGAACGATCATGTGATCAAATCGGACTCTCTGAATGTGGCTGACAATGAGGGCGGACTGAGAAGCCAATGATAATGACACTGGATTTTGATTCTACTGCATGTACTGGCTTTTTGGGAGCCTAGTCTGTTTGAATGCCCACCTTCCTAGACCTGGAGGGAGGGGTGCCTTGGAGTTTCCACAGGGCAGGGCACCCTGACTTTTCTTAGGACTGGAGAGCCAGGGGGAGGGTGAGTGGGGGGAGTGGGAGGGAAATGGGAGGATGGGTGGAGGTGGAAATTCTAAATAAATAAATAAAAAAGAATGCTTATATATTTGAATGTTTGGTTACCAGGGAGTGGCACTATTTGAAAGATTAGAAGGATTGGAAGTATGGCCTTGTTGGAGGATGTGTGTCACTGTGAGTGGGCTTTGAACATGAAAAGTCCAGTGTCTCTATCTCAGCCTGCTGATTAGGATGTAGCTCTCAGCTATTGTTCCAGCGCCATGTGTGCTGCCATGCTCTCCGCCGTGATGACAATGGACTAAACATCTAAAACTGTAAGCAAGCCCCCAGTTAGATGTATTCCTTTATAAGAGTTGTGGTGGTCATGGTGTCTCTTCACAACAGTAGAAGAATGACTAGGACAGGAGTGTTCCCTGTGAACCAGCTGGAGCCTTGGAGAAACTGAAGCCTGTATGAGCAACTTTTGCTCCTATCTTGTTACTGTATCTTCTAAGTTTTACTCTGTAACAGATCAATCCTTGAGCATGTTTTTCAAGTCTGGCCCCATCCCTGTAGAACTGTAAACATGAATTATGTAATGTATACAAGTGACAGGCTTTTCTGTTTTTAGACAGGGTCTTTTTATGTTTCAGTGAACTCCAGCGGCCCTAGTGCTTCAGCCCATGAGTAGTAACTAGGACTACTGGTGTTATACTTCATTACACCTGGCTGACAGGAAGTTTTCATCTCACAGTAAGAAATTATGATGTTTGGGGAAATTGCATCTTTTTCCCTAGCCTGTAAAAAGATACTGATGTACTTCATTATGGTTGTGTTTTCTATCATATACAGAGAGATAGCTATATAATCAAGAAATCTCCAAACACACATACAGGATGAAGCAAACACTTAGGATGACAGGTTTCTGATTATCCAGTCATAGAAGGGAGAGATGTCTATGAGATTGGTAATAAGAAAAGAATCCTGGGAAATCCATCCTCAGTCCAAGGCTAAACTGGGTGAAGGTCTCCTGGGGAGAAGGCAGGAAACACTCTTGAATTTTTGCTCCTGTCTTCTTGTATCTTCTAAGTTTTACTTTGTAACAGATCAATCCTTGAGTATCTTTTCTGAGTCCGGCCCTGCCCCTGTAGAACTGTAAACATGCATTATGAAATGTAGAACCTATTTCTCTAGGTGGTTACTATAATCCAGGAGGTCTAGAAAGAGTTGACTGTCATACATGGCTTAAGGCATGTCACAAACAAGAGATGTACTTGGTATGTGAGATTGCAGACTGACCTCACCTTGTGATTAGGTAAACCTACTCTAGAATATGTGTTAGGAAAGGATCTATCATCGTGAGATGCAACAGAGGTACTCTTGGGGTATAGACTGTGCTTTTAGCCTTTCATTCCACCTTCAGATTTAATGGCATGTGTCCAGGAATATTTTTCTTCCTGTTACCTCTCCAAGCAGTGCTAGAGTGACTGGAGAAGGTATCCCATTGCTGTTTTGGAAAGACGAGTCCTACATGGTGCCAGAGCTATACTAGTTGCTATGGGACTGGAAACAGGTGAGACTTAACTCTGCTTAAAGTTGCTGAGCTAGGTGTTTGTCCTCTTTGGCAAGGCTTGCCTTTGCTGTGAAGCTGCACATAGTCAGTATAGCTTGTTTTTTATTTGGTTCTGTTATCCGTCTTGAAACCCTGAAAAGTATAATGCTTTTGTGGGATTCAAGCTTTTGCTAGATCCCTTTGTCAGGATATGTTCCTAGCCATTTCCCAGGAGATCAGCTTTTTCAAACAAACAGTACTAAAAGGAAGGAACACTTCCCTTCCTAGTGTGTAGTGTAGGAAATGTTAAGTGTGGCTGTTCAGTTTAAGATTACCACCTATGTCTTAAATAGAGATGTTGTATAGTTAGAAAGTTTTCCATATGGTTCTTTTTTGTTTGTTTGTTTGTTTTGCTTTTTGAGACAGGTTTTTTTTCTGTGTAACAGTCCTGGCTGTCCTGGAACTCACACTGTAGACCAATCTGGCTTCTAACTTCAAAATCCGCCTACTTCTGCCTCCCGAATATTGGGATTAAAGTTGTGTGCCACCATACCTGGCCCATATTGTCCTTAATGCAGCTTTGAGGAATTACCTGGATCATTCTTGTCATCTCAATGGCCAGGCTTTACTGTGAGAGATGAGAAGCTCTGTAAATGTATAGACTTGTTGCTGGCTAGGGACTTGGTTGCTTGCTATACATACTTATTTCTAGGGCTCACAAAGCAGATGGAGCATTCATGCAATACTAGGAAGGAACCCATCAGTGGTCTATGTTCAGGATTTGTCCTGGACTTCTCTATTTAGCAAGTAGGCAGCTATGGGCTATGGAGGGTATCATACTAAGTGCTGAATCTTAGCAGAAACATTTAAGATTATTGTCATATCTGTGAAACTCCACATAGTAAAAAAAAATTTTTTTTGTTGCTTAGTAATTACCAAGGGGCTGGAGAGATGGTCCAGCAATTAAGAGCACAGGTTGCTCTTCCAGAGTACCTGGGTTTGTTTCCTAGCACCTATATGGTGGCTCACAACTGTAACTCTAGCCCCTGGGAATCTAATGGCCTCTTCTGGCCTCTGTGGGAACTGCATGCACATGGTGCACAGATATAAATGCGGGCAAAACACCAATACACATAAAAATAAATAAAATTTAAAAAGCAAGTATTGGTAGTAGGAAAAACTATTTTTAAATGTTTTATTATTGTGTGTGAGTGGGGGAGTGTTTGCATCAAGGTACATATGTTGAGATCAGAGAACAGCTTTTGGGAGTCAGTTCTTTCCTTCCTGTGGCTTCCAGGTATCAAGCTTAGGTTCAGGCTTATACGGCAGGCACTGTTAGTTACTGAGCATCTTGCTGGCATAAAAGCCTGTTCCCCTTCTTTTAAACAGGAATCAAGAAAAGGATTGTGAGAAGGGAACCTGCATTGTAACATACCTATTATGTGTGTGCCAAGTAATGTGTTTACTGATTTCACTTGTCATTTTTTCCCTTTTTAAGACAGGAAGGGCATCATGTCACATAGTCCAGGCTGCCCTCAGATTTGTTATGTACCTGAGACTGACCCTTAAAGTCCTGATCCTCCTGCCCCTACCTTCTCAGTGCTGGGATTAGAGACATGTGCCACTACATCTGGCTTTTCACAGATACTTCCTTTTTGTGTATATGTTTATTTTCTTTCTTTGAGACAGGCTCTCACTATGTAGGGCCTCAAAACTCACTTGTAGTCCAGGCTGACCACAAGTAATCGTGTATTGGCCTCAAGCTTGCATGTTTCCTTTAGCCTCATCCTCTTGAGTGCTCAGATTACAGGTGTGCACCACCATACCCAGTTAACATTTAATTTTAATTCAGTGTTCTGAGAAGATTATAGATGGGAAAAATAAGATACTAAATTAATTGACGAAAAAGTAACTTCACTGAGGCTTTCTCTTGAGGATCTTCCCTATGCCCTGACAGACACATGCCTTACTTTTAGTATTGTGGTAGTTAATAGGCTAGTCTAAGTCATTTCAAAGTCAGCAGGCATTTCTCAGCCGAGTTTTGATAATATAGAGAAGGATAATGTAAGATGCATAACTTTGAAGAGCTACTGCTGTGTGGAGAGATACATAACTAGGCATTACTGGGTAGTAAGGGCTAAAGGAGGTATGAATGCAAGGGGGGGCCCTTTTAATTTGTGAAAGCTGTGTTGCCTAGGGAATGTTATGTATAGCTCTTGTTCTTCCCTTCTTTACCTGTAGCTCCTTACCAGGCTGTTTGCTGTTGTTTTTAAGATTCATTTATTTTTATTTTATGTGTTTTGGCTGCGTGTCTGTCTGTACACCATTTATGTGTATGCAGTGCCCATTGAAGCCAGAAGAAGGTGATAGATTCCCTGCAGTTACATACAATTTTGAGCTGTTGCATGTGTGCTGAGAATCAAACCAAGCCTCTGGAAAGAGCAACCAGCGCTCTTAACCATTGAGCCATCTCTCCATCATATGTGTGTATACAGACACACACACACACACACACACACACATTTTTTTCTGCACTCTTATAGATACCTGGGCTATATGGTCATTTTTGGATATTAGCTGTATCATTTATAAAATGAAGCTAATAATAGATAGGTATTTACATTTTGGAAGCAGTCAGTCTAGGACGTGATCTCTAGAGGACTTGCAGTTTTTCCAAAATCTTTGATTTTTGTGATTATCCCCTTCTGCTCCTAGTATAAGGAAGGACATCTAGAAGCTTTATGTTTGTCGTGGAGATCACTGAGAGTATCTTATGGACCCCGTTGTTTAGAAATTTCCCTATCACTCTGTTGGATTATCTGCTCAGCATCCCTGGTAGAGGACAGAGGACAATCTCAGATGTTATTTCTCAGGCACTATCTATTTGATTTTTTTCCAGACAAGGCCTGAAACTTGCCAAGTAGGCTAGGATGGCTAGCCAGGGAGCACAGTGGTGCACCTTTGGCAGCCTTCCCAGAACTGGAATAATAAGTACATCCCTTATTATTATTAATTATTATTATTTAATATGGATTCTGGGTATACAGCTAGTCCTGTACTTGAAAGGCAAGCATGATACTATCTCCTCAGCCCTTTGAGTTTCTCTTGAAGGAGAGGATTGTGGACTAAATCAATCTTCCCAGACTGATAGTAAGGGGAATTTGACTGAAGAATTGTTTTTGTTCGCTTTTGCTTTTATTTTTGAGTAAAGGCTACACACAAAGTCCAAGATAACCATGACTTCTCTATGTTGCTAAGGATGACATTGAACTCTGTATCCTCCTTCCTTCCACTTCCCAAGTGCTGGGAATTACAGGTAGGCATTACCATGCTTGGCAAAGGTGTTGATGAATTTTAACAAGTGGGTGCTCCTATCCACCTGTCTAGCTCAAGTACAGATACAGGACTTGGAGTGTCACTTAGTGGTAATTGCTTACATAATGTATACAAGGCCCTGGGTTAGACTTCCTGCCCCCCGGAAATCCAACAAATACCCAAACAAATATTTGACAGTACTCATGTGGAGGTCAATGGGAAGGTAAGTATACAACTTGGTCATTGGGCCTTCACTTCCAGCATTCCCGACTACCTGCCTTGTGATACTCCGGTGAATGTCCTGACTCCCTTTCATGTTTCAGTACAGGAGAGCTGAGATTACGGAGATGCTCCTCTATTTCCTGTATTAGCTGATTGCTAGATTCTGAATTTATGTCTTCATACTTTCTACGCTGAATCATTGTACAGTCACACTGTAATTTTTCATTGCAGTGATCCCTGCAAGTCCTTTCCTTTTTTCCTATTTATTTATTTAATTAATTTACATCCTAAACATAGTGTCCTCTCTCTCCTCTTTTCCTAGTCCATCTGCCCCTTCACCTTCTCCACTCCCCTATCCACTTCTCCTCAGTTTCTTATTTTTTACAGGTACACTCACAGTAGTGCAAATATGCATACATACAAATACATAAATACATATATACATACATAAATACATAAACACATGAATAAATATTTCAGTGTAATATGCAATTAGTGAGAAATTAAGGTCTGTTTCAAGTTGGTAATCTCTTTATGTTGAGTAATTTGATATTAATAATGTCCAATGGTTCTAATTTAGAACAAAGCTAGAAAACCTTTTAAAATATCATTTTTCTTGGATGAATGGCATTCTAATTGATGGGCATTTCTAATTCTAGAATCTTCATACTATTTTTTTAAAACTCTCCAGATAATGATAGGATGTGTATAATCTTAGCCACTGACTGAAATCATATCATAACCTCTTCTGAGCACCTGTTGAATAAAAAAAAAAATCATGATGATATCTGGCTAAAAAGCAAAAAAAAACAAAAAACAAAAACCCCCAAAACAACAACAAAACCCCACCAAATACCTAAACAAGCAAGCAAACAAACAAAGCCAAGACATGGATACATTTCTGTAACTGTAGAGTCTAGCAGAGAGGTCAGCTACCATTTCCTGTGAAGGGCCAGATAGTAAATAGCTCAGACTTTGTGGAGCCACACAGCCAGTTGTTGGAGGGAAGCAGCTGCAGACGGTAAGTAGATGAGTGCACATGGTTATGTTCTAAGACAATATCCTTGCAAAATAGGTGTTGGGCAGGATTTGGCTGAGGGCTGCAGTTTGCTTATTCTCTGTCAAGTCAATATGCAAAGATAAAATAGAAATTTAGTAAATGTTGAATTGTGCACAAAGACTTTGATACAGAACCTCCCCTCCCCCAGAGTTTCTCTATGTAGCTCTGGCTGTCCTGGAACTCATTTTGTAGACCAGACTGTTCTTGAACTGAGAGATCTGCGTGCTTCTGCCTCCCAAGTGCTGGGATTTTAGCACATACTACCTCACCAGGCAAGAAATTTTAAAAAAAGTTCAACAGATGTAGTTTGTATCCTAGGGTAGCTTTTTGCTTTGTGGATTGCATTCTAGAGCTGGATGCCTTTCAACAAAATTACTGTGTTCATAAAGGAATAAGAATGTCTTATCTTCTACAGAGTGCGTTCCAGGATAGCCAAGGCTACATACACATAGAGAATCCCTGTCTCAAACAACCAAAATAAAAAAAAATTACACCTTTTAAAATTCTTGTAATTTTGGTGGCCTATGGTCTCTGGAACCTTAGAAATCCATGAAAACAGTAAAAGTGATGTGTTTGTTTGGAAAACATGAGGCCATGTGTAGTGATGAGTCACTACAGCCATGGACTGTGTCTTGCTTATTTTGCCACTAGTGCCTAGCTAGTATGGATGGATAGGAATGCTTAGTAAATATTTGTTCTTGAATGAATAAATGAATTTAAATTGCTTTTAATATCTTAAGTATAGTATAAATTATATATTTATATATAAGTAGTCTTTGTTTTTTGACTTAAATTATGCCAATTCTGAGAGTTTGCTTATGCTGATAGGTTCTTTGGTAATTGATAGCATGGTAGGACATTAACTTGTCCAGGAAGAGATTACCATGGTCATAAGAATAGGGCCTAATTTCTTGAGTTCTTTATATATTTTGGAAATCAGTCCTCTGTCTGATGTATGGTTGGTGAAGATCTTTTCCCATTCTGTAGGCTGCTTTTTTGTCTCATTGACCGTGTCCTTTGCTTTGGAGAAGCTTCTCAGTTTCAGGAGGCCCCATTTATTTATTGTTACTCTCAATGTCTGTGCTACTGGTGTTATAGGAAGTAGTCTCTTGTGCCCATGCACTGAAGGCTTCTTCCCACTTTGTCTTCTATCAGGTTCAGTGTGGTCAGATTTTTATTGAGGTCTTTAATCCATTTGCACTTAAGTTTTGTGCATGGGGACAGATATGGATCTATTTTCATTCTTCTACATGTTGATATCCAGTTATACCAGCACCATTTGTTGAAGATGGTTTCTTTTTTACATTGTATAGTTTTAGCTTCTTTGTCAAAAATCAGGTGCTCATAGGTTTGTGGATTAATATCTGGGTCTTCGATTTGATTCCATTGGTCAACCTGTCTGTTTTTATGCCAATACCAAGCTGTTTTCATTACTTTATTTTTTTATATT
>NW_004949139.1:2217212-2222186 GCF_000317375.1 Microtus ochrogaster
GTCAGGGATGGTAATTGTAATGGTCTGTTCTGTCTCTTTAAGAGACAAGCCATGCCTCCCCTTCCTTTTTCTCTTGTGTGTGTGTGTGTGTGTGCCCCTCTCTCTCTCTCTCTCTCTCTCTCTCTCTCTCTCTCTCTCTGCCTCTCTCTCTGCCCTTCTCCCCTTTTCCCTTCACTTCCATAACTCACTAAATAAATATCCAACCCCACTCTGTATAGCGTGCCTATCCACTTCTCTTGTCCCTGGCCCCCACAGCTGGTCACCATGTGGCTCCCTTCAGAGACCTGTGGCATGGTCTTGTGGAGTGTCTATTCATCCTAGTCTGTCACTCACCACACGGTTCCCTACCTGGGACCTGGCTGTCTTCATGACCTGCTGTGGTTTCAGGACTCACTGCTTGCTGGCTGCTGCTTGGGGAACTGTGGTGTGTTCTTATGACGGCATCACTCGGGAACCTGCAGCATTTTTACTTAAACCATAACAATAATGTCTCCAGTTCCTTTATTGTACAGGATTGTTTTGGCTTTTCTGTTTTTTTTTTCTCCATATGAAGTTGATTATTGTTTTTTCAAGGTTTGTGAAGATATTTTGATTGAGAGAGCCATTATGGGGCTAGCAAGAAACCTGGCACTAGAGACATTCCCAGGAATCCACAAGGATGACCCCAGCTAAGACCCTAAGCAACTAAGCAATAGAGGAGAGGGTGCCTGAATTGGCCTTGCCCTGTAGTCATCTTTTATTATTGATTTTTATTGAGTTTTACATTTTTCTCTGCTCCTCTCCCTTCCTCCCTTCAATCCTCCCCAAGGTTCCCATGCTCCCAATTTACTCAAGAGATCTTGTCTTTTTCTACTTTCTACTTCACATGTAGATTAGATCTATGTAAGGCTCTCTTACTGTCCTCATTGTTCAGACTGATGAATATCTTAAATATAACCATAGAACCTTCATCCAGCAACTGATGGAAACAGAGGCAGAGACCCATAGTGGAGCACTGGGCTGAGTTCCTAAAGTCCAGTTGAAGAGTGGGAGGAGTGAGAATATGAGCAAAGAGGTCAAGACCTTGATGGGGACACCCCCTGAAACAATTTACCTGAGCTAATGGGAGCTCACCAACTCCAGCTGGAAAAGAACCAGCATAGGACCAAACTAGTCCCTCTGAATGTGGGTGACAGTTGTATGGCTGGGGCAGACTGCTGTGTGTGTATGGAAGGTAGAGGGAATGGGAGGTGGGGAGGGAGTGGGAACTGAGATTGGTATGTAAAATGAAAAAAAAAATAGTTTGTTTTCCTTAAAAAAAAAAAAAAGAGCCTAAAGAGGCAATTGTCAGCATGGCTAGTACTTGAATGCTCATGCATTTACCTTATTTTCTTGCTCATTAGAAATATTAGTTCAAAACAATATTGTTATGAAGCTTTGTTTTGTTTTGTTTTTTTTTGTTTTGTTTTGTTTTGAGACAGTGTCTCTCTATGTAGCCCTGGCTGGCCTGGAACTCATGTAGAATAGGCTGGCCTGGAATTTATAGAGATCTGTCTGCCTCTGCCTTCTAAGTACTAGGTTTAAAGGTGTTCACCACCACACCCAGCATGAAGTTCGATAATTATATGTAGTTTGTTAAAATTTAGATTAATATTTTTGACAAGAGAAAGTAGTGATAACACAGCTGGAAAAGTTGAATTCTTTTTCAATAAGTGTTCTTTGTATATAGACAAAAATACCTCAAATCATGAGGAGCTGTGAAGGAAGATAATGTTAAGTGTTGCTCAAAAGTAAATTTCAGTACTCTGCAGTTAGTAATAAGCAGTTAAACTATCACTAATGCAAAGTATTCCCTCCCAATGGTTGACTTTTATCACAAGTACTTTTATCTGTGTGTGCATACTACATGTGTGCCAGTGCCCACGGAGGCCAGAGAATGCATCATACCCCGGATCTGGAGTTATAGGCAGCTTTGAGTGCTAGAACTGAATTTGGGTCTTCAGGAAGACCAGTAATCACTCTTAACTGTTGAGCCATCTCTCCCCAGCAATATCCCATGTTGTCATGGTGGTCCTCCACACTTGTCAGCCTGGCATACTGGCAAATGTTTGTAATCCAGCACTTGGGAAAGAGCGGCAGAAGCAGCAGGAGTTAGAAAGCCAGCCTGGGCTCTGTAAGACTGTCTCAAAAGAAACAGGCAGCAAACTAACTACAACAACAAAAACTGCCCAGGTGTGATTTATGCCAATGTAATTCTAGCACTCAGGAGGCTGAGACAGAAAGATGCTAAGTCTGAAGCCAGTTGGGCTACATAGTGATACTTTGTCTCAAAAAAAAAAAAAAAAAACAACTTCCAAGAAATCTACAGAAAAATTTTAAAATTTGAAACTAGGGAGGTATAATGTATTATACAGTGTGTATGATGGGTTCCACATGCCGGGGATTCATCTCTACAGGTGCGCATTTAGGATTAAGTTTTTCAAGTTTTCTTCATTTTTACCCTCCTACTTCTTGAGAATTTAAAAATATTTATTATTATTGTGTGTTCAAGGTGTGTGTGTGTGTATGTGTGTGTGTGTGTGTGTGTGTGTGTGTAAGTCAGAGGACTTTTGGGAGTCAGTTTTCTCTTTCCTTTTTGGGTTCGGAGTATCAGACGTAGGTCATCATCTTTGCCTGGTATGCTCAAACTGCCGAGGGATGATTTTTAGAGAAATGTAGTGTAGGTCCATATAGGCCCTTTCCTTGCCTTGGCCTTGTGTATGCTGCGATTAGAAGCATGTACTTCTGTACATGGCTTCTTTCTATTTTGTTTCATTTTGCTTTTAGACAGAGTCTCACTATATAGCTATGGCTGTCCTGTAACTCAGTGTATAAATCAGGCTGGCCTGAACTCACAGAGATCTGCCCACTTCTGCTTCCCAGTTTTGGGATTTAAGGTGTGAATTACTACATCCAGCTTGTACCTGGCTTCTTACAAGCCTTTTTCCTAATAATAGGTAATATTTATTGCCTGTACCTGTTATTTCATTAGAGACTAAGTTAGACACTGAGGCACCTTGTTGATTTAACTGAGCTGTATTTGAAAAAAGATTCTATTGTTTAAAAAGTAAGTTTTGAAAACTATTGTAGCTGTGTGACAGGAACCAGGGGCTATAATGGGGACAGTGAATGTAACTAACTTGTCAGACTTCTTAAACATATTTTAAAAACTTCCTCATGTTTGTTGTTTTTAGCCTGCACTCTTTTCTAACCCAACAGTTAAATCCTTGCAACAGAAAGGGCCGTATATTTTAACTTTTGAAAGGGTAGGTGGATGAACTGTTTTTTCCCTAGAGTGAATCATAAGAAAGGGAGCCCTAAGGGGTGGCAGTTCTGCTTTAATGAGCAAAGGAAGTGGTTAAGTCCCTGGGGCCTCTGGAGCCCGAAGAAGAAACTAAAATATGGCCCCAGGAGCATCTAAGATTAAATACTGTTAGCTGGGTTGGGGTGTGTAATGAGTATGGACCTTTTCTTTGCCCCATATTTCACATCCTCACATGGCTCCCTCTTGTCTAAATGGCCTGGATGGTCTGGTCTTAGTTGTGTCATATTTGATATGTTCCAGACCCAGATTCTTGGGATCTGTGTTTAGGGTGGATTCCCAGGAATCCTGATCTAATAATCTCAGGAAAAGGAGAGAGAGCTCCTAGTTTTCACTATGTTCTAAGGAAAACCAAGTGCAGGAACCTCTTAGCAGTAGCTTTGGCTGATCTCGCTCAGCAATACCTTACTTATGTCACTCTTGCCAAGCAAGGAAAGAGTTGCTGTGGAGAACTTGGTGTTCTCCAGCCTTTTCAGAGGTCACAGGCAGACAGGGCAAAGGGGCAGGACCTTAATTAGCTAGAGACTTCTGGAGGAAAGACACTTGGCAGTGGGACAGACACTGTCTCCTAGTGACAGTGCAAATCCTCCCTCCCTTTATAACTTTTAGGCCCTGAGAGGGTAGTGTTCTTGATCAGCAAGACACTTTTGTGCAGTGTAGTCCAGGGGTGATTTTATAAGCTCGAGAGGTAATATGACAGCAGTTTATTTAGACACTCAAGCATGCTTTATTTCATTTCTCTGAACCAAGCATTCTGAGTTGTAGATGAAGAAGAGGTCAAAACCCCAAAGAAGTACTTAGCTAATTAGACCGGCTTTCCAGACTAATGCTTTCTGTCCATATAGGAGAGTGAAGCTGAATAGTTCCATAAAGTTGAATAATTTTTATGCACCAAGTACTGTATTAAGTGTTTAGCTTAGTTTGATTAAAAAACATTATATGGACTGGAGAGATGGCTCATCAGATAAGAGCACTTGCTGCTTTTGCAGAGGACTTGAATTTAGTTCCTAGCACCCATGTAAAGCAGCTCACAATTACCTTTACAATTACAATTTAGTTCAGAGGATCCAAAGCATTTCTCTGGACTTTGAGGGCAATTGAATTTTCACATGCGTATACATAATTGAAAATAAAATAAATATTTTAAGGAAAGTTTATTATTTTTATTTTATGCTTGTGAGTGTTTTACCTGCATGTGTACTGCATGCATGCATCTCCCAGAGAGACCAGAAGAGGACACTTGTTTCTCCTGCTGCCGGAATTGCCATGTTAGTGCTGTAAACTAGAACCCTGGTCCTATGCAAGAGCAACAAGTGTGCTTAATTGTAGAGTCATCTCTCCAGCTCCTAATAAAATAAATCTTAAATGAATATATATGATCAAGAATTTCATCTTGGGTACAGAGATTGCTAAACCTCTTGCTGCTAAGCCTGAAAACCCGAACTTCATCCTCAGAACCCACGTGTGGAAGGAGAGAATTCTTGACTTCTGCACATATACCACAGATACACAGAGACATGCACGGCCACATAGGCATACACAATGAACACATAAGATGCAGAAGATTACATTCTCTTTTCATGATATGGAAACTTAGCCTTCAGTGGTTAAATGCCTGTATTGAGCAGAGCTAT
>NW_004949139.1:2222482-2227806 GCF_000317375.1 Microtus ochrogaster
TCCTCCTCCTCCTCCTCCTTTTCTTCCTCCTTCTCTTCTTCTTTTTCTTTTTAAAGACAAGATCTCACTATGTAGCCCTAGGTGGCCTGGAGCTCTATGTAAACCAGGCTTGCCTTCAACTCACCAGCTTACCTGCTGTCAACTGAGTGCTAAGAGTAAAGGTAAAAACTACCACATCTGACTAGACTATATTCCTTAATAGTTGTTTATTCTAAAGGTCTTGATGAACTCAAGATCTACTTGGGCTACATAGTAAGTTCCTGGCCAGCAAAGACTACATAGTGAGACACAGTCTTTTAGGTTTTTTTTTAATTGATTTTTATTGAGCTCTACATTTTTCTCTGCTCCCCTCCCTGCTTCTCCCCCTTCCTTCAACCCTCTCCCAAGGTCCCCATGCTTCCAATTTACTCAGGAGATCTTGTCTTTTTCTACTTCCCATTTAGATTAGATCCATGTATGTCTCTTTTAGAGTCCTCATTGTTGTCTAGGTTCTCTGGGATTTTGATTTGTGGACTGGTTTTCTTTATGTCAAAAAACCACTTATGAGTGAGTATATGTGATAATTGTTTTTCTGGTCTGGATTACCTCACTCAAAATGATGTTTTCTAGCTCCATACATTTTCCTGAAAATTTCAAGATGTCATTTTTTTTTCTGCTGTGTTATACTCCATTGTATAAAATGTACCACATTTTCCTTATCCATGTTTCGGTCAAGGGGCATTTAGGTTGTTTCCAGGTTCTGGCCATGACAAACAGTGCTGCTTTGAATGTAGTTGAGCACATGTCCTTGTGGCACGGTTGAACATCCTTTGGATATATACCCAAAAGTGGTATTGTTGGGTCTTGAGGAAGGTTGTTTCCTAATTTTCTGAGAAATTACCACACTGACATCCAAAGGGGCTGTACCAGCTTGCACTCCCACCAGCAGCAATGTAGGAATGTTCCCTTTACCCTATAACCTTTCCAGCATAAGTTGTCATCAGTGTTTTTGATCTTGGCCATTCTTACAGGTGTAAGATGGACTCTCAGAGTTGTTTTGATTTGCATTTCTCTGATGACTAAGGATGTTGAGCATTTCCTTAAGTGTCTTTCAGCCATTTTAGATTCCTCTGTTGAGAGTTCTCTGTTTAGGTCTGTACTTCATTTTTTTTTTAAATTGAATTATTTGTTTTTTTGGTGTCCAACTTCTTGAGTTCTTTGTATATTTTGGAGATCAGACCTCTGTCTGATGTGGGGTTGGTGAAGATCTTTTTTGGCTGTCATTTTGTCTTGTTGACCGGGGACACAATCCTTAAGGTATAAATTACTAAATCTTTTTTTTTTTTTTGATTTTTTCGAGACAGAGTTTCTCTGTAGCTTTGGTGCCCATCCCAGAACTAGCTCTTGTAGACCAGGCTGGCCTCGAACTCCCAGAGATCTGCCTGCCTCTGCCTCCCGAGTGCTGGAATTAAAGGCGTGTGCCACCACTGCCCGGCCCCCTAAATTACTAAATCTTATACTGTGTCCTTGTACCTGTTGCTGCATCTGTGGCTTAATTAAGCCCTCTTAGAATGTAGTCTGAAATAAAGCAGGCTTAGGGTTAAAGATGCTGAGAGGGCAAGCAAGATGGTTCAGTGGGTAATGTCACTTGCCACCAAGTCTATTTAATATTTATGATTTAATTATTAAATATTATTTTATTAATCCTTATGCCAACCTGTGAGGTAGGTATTTTTATTTTCTTGTTTTATAGACAAGGTCCTATAAATTTAAATATAATTCATATGGCTCATAAGTGGTGGGGTTGGGATTTAAGCTCAGGTGATATGCTTTCAGAATCTTTCCCTTAGCCACTGTGCTATATAGTTTTAGGCAGTGAGAAGCCATCATAGAGTTCTATTTAGTATGTCAACTTTCTGTAAATAGTATTGTTCAGGCAAGTTTCCCAAGGCAAGAAGATTAGCCACAGGCTGTTGTAGTAACCAACCTAGTTGCTTCTGAAGGTGTATAAAGGTCATTAGTTACTTCATAAATTCTTTCCTGAGATGAGCTTGGCAGCTGCCATTCTTCCCTGTGGTCTTAGCCCTTTTTGGAAATCATTTTCCAAAGAACATTCTTGAAAATTTTTTATTATATTTATGTATTTCTATGTACATGTGCCCTCCTTTGGCCATGTGGAGGTCAAAGGACAGCTTGCTGGAGTTGGTTCTATCTTTCTTCAATGTCGGTCGGGAGTGGTAGCAAGTGCCCTGTTCTTCCAAGCCATATCTCTGGCCCCTCTTTTTTTCTATTTTCTTCCCTTCACTACTCTTCCCTTCCCTTCTCTTCTTTTTCTTCTCTTTTCCCTTCATTCCTTCATTTTTTTTATTTTTTTGAAGCAGGATTTTACTGTAGCTTAGGCTGGCTTTCTACCCGAGCCTCTAAGTGGTAAGTTAGAAGCCCAACAATAATTTTGGTCCTCTTCTCTCTACTGCATAGGTTGTTCCAGGCAGAGGGAAAGCTGGAGTCAAGTTAGGAATAGCTCCTTTAGGGTCGGAGTCTAAGCAGCATCTGGAAGCATTTGCAAGAGGGGAAGTTGAACCTATTAAGACTTCCTGTTGCCTAGAGTGTGGGGTCCTGTTCTAGGGGTGGAGGGTATTTTTAGGATTGTTAGTTGGCCTGCTCTTCTTCAGATTCTCAGTGAGAGGCCAGGGTACAGAACTGAGAATGACCTACTCCCTCTCTGTGATTAAGCACAGATTGCTCAAGAAATAAGCAGGTAAGCTTATGTGGTCACTCAGTGCTGTAATTGAGGAACATAGAAAATGTAGCGGGAGAGAAAGAAAGGAAAAGGGGTCTAAATGCTCATAACAAGAGAGATTCAGAAAGGGAATGAAAGCTGTTGAAGCTGGATCTTCAAAGACAAGAAGTATATTAGCAGAGAGGTACCAGAAAGGCCATTCTGAGCAGAGTCAGCCTAGAAATGCAGGGAATCTTCAGGAACAATGGGTTGTTCTTTGAGCTAGAGAGTTGGGGTGCTAGAGGGAAGTAATAGTAGATGAAGCTGGATATGTGGGGAGGTCCCGAATACCTTGTATTTCATGACAAAGCTTAAATACTATTGGAGTTGAACTTTACTGTGGGTATCTAAGATAGAGAGTGACATCAAAAGCTCAGCATGGAAATATTAGCATGGAGCAGGGTTTGGACACTCACACCCATAATTACTGTACTTGGGAGGTGGAAGCACGAAGATCAGGATTTCAAGGCCAGTTTTGGCTGCATATTTCCAGGCCAGTCCTGGCTACATTAGATTACTCTTAAAAAAAAAAAAAGCCTTAGTACAGGGAAGCTAGCCAGAGACTGTCATGATGGTTGACTTCAATTGTGTGTGATAAAAGGGTAAAGCAAGTGATGTTGGGTGACTGGATATTGTTATGTTTTCAATACATGAAATGAGAGGGAGGGAGGGGTGTTTATGGGGGAACAACTGTTGCTTTAGGGAGATGAGTTTTGAAGCAAGGGGGGGGGGAGGGATGACAATGATGGCATATAAGTTATAGCGGAAACTATAAAAGGAGAATGAGATCTACTGAGTAAAGTTCATAAAATAGGGCCAGAGTTGAGGACAGAGCCCTAGGAACTCTGCTGCATACAGACAGAAGTTAGGCTGCCTGAGGAGGAGCAGTCATAGAGATAAAATCCGGGAAGCCAGGAATGTAGAGTTTCTAATACAGGGGAAAGTGTCAGTTGTGGCAGAGAACAAGTAGGGTGAGCCCTGAAATGAAGCTACTGAGTCATCGGTGACCTCAGTGATAACAGCTTCCGTGGAGGGGTGGGGACGGAAGCTAGACTGCTGTGACTGAGGACACAGAGGCAACAAAAGACTTCTCATTTGAGAAATGCAGTGGTATGGGAAGGGGAGGAATAGCGTAATGTTTTTAAGAGGGTGCAGGATTTAATGATTTATTTCTTCAACGTTGGAGGGAGTGCAGAGAACTGAGCTGACGAAAGGTTGAAGAGCAGAGAAATAGTAATTGTAGCCAGTGAAGGTGCTGCGGCTCTCAGAATAGTAATTGCAGCCAGTGAAGGTGCTGCGGCTCTCAGAATGAGCCATTTGTTGTGGAAGCTCTGGACTTTCCTGCCTGGAAACCTGCAGCCACTAGGAGTGGAGTAGATAGGCAGAACTTGTCTTTAACAATAAGTATGTATAATACCATTTATTGTGTAACTTCTGCATGACATATTTTTTGTAGGTTCTAAAGTTCTCCACAGCTTCCCAGAGTAAGTATTTTTTACTGTTTGTGAGATAGAGAAATAGGTTTTGGTGGAGCCAAACTTTCAGCTGGGTCTTTGGATCTTCAAGATGGGCTCCTGCTTCACACTGTTGTTTTTTCCACTAGAGGCTTAGTGTTTTGACTCTAGAGTACCCTTGCAGGGGGAAGAGATGGATGGTCCAGAGCGACAAAGATAGAATTTGGAACTGGTGCTTGCCTAGAGGGGCTATAACCTCTTTTGTGGCATTAAGGAGGAAGGTATTCATCTGCTTTTTTTTTTCTTTTTTAAAATTTAGCTGATAGTCCTGGTGGCTGTAGGCTTTAATATAATATGCATGTGCGTCTATATATGGGGTATGTTCAAATGAGTGCAGTTGTCTGAAGAGACGAGAAGAATATATTGGATTCCTTGGAGCTGGAGTATGAGCTGCCTGACATAGGTTCTGGGAAACTGAATGTAGATCCTCTACAAGAGCAGTACAAGTTCCTAACCACTGAGCCATCTCTCTAGCCGCTTTCCTTTTACCAGGGCCTTAGAGGTACTGAAAGTTCCATTTTATACATTGTTTACAGAGAAAAAACAAGATAAATCACTCCTTAGTGGGAGTGGTTCACTCTAGTTCTTATTGTTGCATAATGTTGGAGAGTTTCTGTAGTGGGGCTTAATCTTTTGACAAACTACTTGTGAAGAGTTACTAAACTGTAGAATGATATTCTCTTGGCACAGGGCGTATGGTAAGTGCACTGATAGGTATTTTTATGTGAATTGGTCAATTAGGTAAGTAGAAAGGACAAAGCACTAAGAATTGGAAGACAGTTTTATTCAATCTACGTGATAGCTAACTCACCTTAGGGAAGTCCTTCTGCAGTTCTTCTCTGTTAGTCACCAACTTGTTGGCTGTGCTAAAACACCATGACCTATAGCAGCTTAGAGAAAAGTTTATTTTGGTTTACAGTTTC
This sequence comes from Microtus ochrogaster, assembly GCF_000317375.1. Classification (NCBI taxonomy): domain Eukaryota; kingdom Metazoa; phylum Chordata; class Mammalia; order Rodentia; family Cricetidae; genus Microtus; species Microtus ochrogaster. The sequence continues at coordinate 2,227,678 of NW_004949139.1, forward strand.
AGAGGGCTAGGTGTCTGTAAGGTGGGGAAAGGATGGTGACAAGAGCAGGAAGCTGAGAGATCACATGTTGACCACACAGGAAGCAGAGAGTGTAACCAGGAAGTAGGCTTTTTTTTTTTTTTTTTTTTT
>NW_004949139.1:2229026-2231837 GCF_000317375.1 Microtus ochrogaster
GGGTTTCTCTCTAGCTTTGGAGCCTGTCCTGGAACTAGCTTTTATAGACCAGACTGGCCTTAGATTTTATGTAACAAAAAAAGGTCACTTTGAACTCTTAATTCTCCTTTATCTCTCAAGTCTGGGATCACAGATATGTGTTACCATGTTTACATTATCCATTTTAAAACGTTGTGTTTAAATTTTGTTGTTATGTTGCTAATTTTGGTAAAATATGTAAAACATAAAGTTTGCCACCTTAATAGTTTGTAATTGTACAATCAAACCAGGTATGGTGGCATACCTCTTTAATCCCAGTATTTGGTGAGGTAGAGGTAGGACTAGCAGTTCAAAACAAAACTGCGTGGTAGTTCATGCCTGTAATCTTTGTACTCATGAGGCAGAAGCAAGAAGATTGCCACAAATGTGAGGCCAGTCTTGTCTATGTACTTAGTTCAAGGCCAGCCTAAGTTGGGAGACCTGTATCAAAACCAAACCAGATCAAACAAACAAATAAAAAGTATTCAATTCATTGGTAATACTTAGCACATTTGTAATCCTAGTACTAATCCTAAGCAGTGCTACAGTGGACTTACTCTACATATCCTTGTTGGAATATCTGTTTTCAATTTTGAGTGGGAGTAGAACTGGGAGGTAATGTGATAATCATATAAAGTTTTTGAGGAACTAACTTTTTAAAAAATTTTTTCCTCCAATGATGGGTATTGAACTCAAAGCCTTGTACATGCTAGACAAGTGCTGTATGAACCAACCAAGTGACATATCTAGGCCCCAAACTGGTTTCCCCATGGTGGTTGCACCATCTGCCTCCTCATAATCAGTATATAAGGGTTCCAGATTTTTTGAGACCATTACAGATTCTTTGCCAAACTTGTTTTTCTTTCTGTTTGCTTTTAATTGCTTTTAATTTCTATTTTGTTTTTAATTAGTAGGTATTCTTGTGTGTATGAAGTGGTATCTCAGTGTGACTTGATTTGTCCTTCCCTCGTTACTATTGAAGCTGATGATCTTCCCACATGTTTATTGGCAACTTTTATGTCTCTTTTGAGGAAATGTATTGAAGTTATTTATTTAAAATTAGGTTATTTGTATTTTTGTTGAGTTTATAAATTTCTTTACATTGGATACTAGACTATTATAATTGTGGTTTACAATCATAATACTCTTTCCAAAAAGTTGGCGTTTTGCATTCTTCATAATGTCCTTTGGTGCTTTCAGTTTACTTGTTTGTTTGTTTGTTTGTTTGTTTCAGTGCTGGAGATTGAACTGAAGGCCTTGCACATATTAGGCAAGGGCACTACCACTGAGCCATATCCCAGACCGTAGATTTTATGGATTCTAAGTTATTCTACTGCTCATGGCTTTTTGTTTCTTATCTAAGAATGTCAGAGCCAATGTCATAAATATTTATTGTTTTAGCATTTATATTTAGGTATTGACCCAATATTAATTTTTTTGTTTTGTTTTTTTGAGATAGGGTCTCAGTATGTAGTTTTGGTGGGTCTAGAACTAGGTATGTAGATCAGGCTCATCTGGAACTCACAAACTCTGTCTGCCTCCACCTTCTCTTAGTGCTGGAATTAAAGACATGCACCAATTTATCTGGCTTTGAATTAAATTTTGAAAATAGTGTTGAGCCTTGTATACCTTTAAATTTAAACTCTTGAAAGTTTGCTGTTGGGGTTTCTGCAGTTGCTAATGATTCTGAGATTTAAGATCTCAGCAGACATCAAAGGGTGGTTTGGTTGCTTTTTACTGCTGTGCAGCTCTTTACCATCATATGCTTCTCAGAAGACATTTTTGCTTTCTTAGGTCTTGCCCACTGATGTGTATTTGATATGTTTGGGGCTACTGTGAGAATAAGGTCACGATTGAGAGCTGCCAGTCAGTTGAATGATGACACATCTTCTGTACATGTAGTGGGAGGCTGTGTCATAGGCTTGTCATCATCCCAGCCTGTGAAGAAAAGGAGCAGGACGAGGCCTAATTGAAACAAGGCAGAGCTGCAAGGGCTCAGGGGAACAGGGTGGTAAGGTAGCAAGTCTGTGTTGAGCCCAGCCAGTTCCCAGCTCTGCATTTGGTTTGTTGAGAACTGTGCAGTGTGTAAGTGTGAAAGGGTAGAGTTTATAGACTGGATCTGAATGTCCGCATGTACAAAACATCACAGCTGAGCTGGGCATGGTGGCTTACACATGAAAACCCAGCACTCAGGAGGCTGAAGTAGGAGGTCAGCTTGGGGTATACAGTCAGACATTGACTCAAAAATAAAATAGATGCTGACCCCAAAGAATTGTTGTGTTTCTGAAGATCATGTGGGGTTGTCAAGGGGAAACAATAAAATATATACATATCTGGCAATGTAACTGTAAATCAAGAAAATTAAATTTTGCTGGGCTTGGTGGTGCATACCGTTTTGTTTGTTTGTTTGTTTGTGTTTTGAGACAGGGTTTCTCTGTGTAATAGCCCTGGCTGTCTTATAACTCACTTTGTAGACCAGGCTGGTCTGACCTCTTTTTTTTTTTTTTAAACTTTTCTAGACAGAGTTTGTACTTTCTTCTCCCTCTTCTCCCCCTTCCTCCCTTTCTTCCTCTTTTTCTGTCTTTCTCTCTTTGAGATAGGCTGACCTTGATTTAGCTGCAGTCCTCTTGCATTTCTGCCTGAGTACTGGATGGCAGCTGTATGCTGAGCCTGTAGAGTAGGGTGTTTCTTCCCTGTTTTTCACTTAGGAATCTTTAAAAGTCAGTTCATTTTACTAGTGCAATGTAGTGAATGACCTTAAAAAGAAAAAAAACCCCATCATTATTGTTTGGG